>NC_054380.1:56822466-57123300 GCF_017654675.1 Xenopus laevis
TAGTTCTCCTATAATCCAGGTATTAAACCATCCTAATGCTGCTGCATTCCTAATTTTCATAGGGTGTTTTTAAATTTGTTTCTAATATGTATGTAATAAAATCATTGTAATTCAAAGATACAGGAGTTGCAGGATGGGGTTTGTTGTTTTGAGTGTTTTTACTGATGGACTTTTTATTCTTTTTTTTTATTGAGTGCTTTTCCAACTAGCATCACCCAAGTTAACCACAATTATTATTGTATGACATATTGGGGTTATTACTGCAAATTAAAAGCAGCTATATAGTTGCTACCCTAGCAAACAGACAGTGGTTTGAATAAGATACTTAAACATGAATAGGGACTGAATAGGAAGGCTCGGTTTTCTATTTCGCTACTCTCCAAGTCCTACCGCCTCAGAAGCCACTTTCCAATATCTTGCACTGATGAGATCTAACAAGATTGAAACAGGCCGTCTGCAAGTTTGGATATATGGCTCTGAACCATTAGACTTTATCTGTGCTATAAAACCAGCGGTTCTGTATGCATAGTTGGCCAAAGGGACATAAAGGAGTGATTTGCATGTCTCTGCCCATGATGCCTTATGGGAGAATTAAATCTCTCAATTTTGGTATTATGGTGCTATGTGTATGACATCAGACAAATAAATACCTTCTGATTTCACTTTGCAAGATATTTAGTAATGAAATATATAGTGACTGCATTATATGATTCAACATTCACCATTTATTTGCACTTTGCCTAAGTCAGTCAATAAACACCTGTGTCTCATGAAAGGCAAAACATACCTACAAACAGCTTTGTATGTAAGCGTTTCTGTTCTGTAGACAGAAACAATGAACATAATGGATGTTAATATTAGCGTGGGGATGGAAAAAGAAATTTGCCTGTGTAGTCTCATACTGCTTATGGGTAAAATGCCATTTGGCACGAGCTTTGTGATCTTGTCGTTGAGCCTGTGGTTAGATTCTTAGACCGTGACTTTACTTTTGATGCTTTTTTAAGAAATATTCGCTCTGAGGATAGTCTTTTATATGGTTTCTATTTAGTGTAAGCCAGACGGCTGTTACTTGATTATCCTTATACCACATATAAAACATTAACATTTATGTAAATAGTGTGATTCTGGCTTTGGCATCATACAAGTGTCTAGCTGCTAAAAATAAGTCTAATAAAAAAACTCATTGGCTTTTAATCAATGGACAGTTACTTGTGAGACAGAAAGTATTTTGAATATGTTCCCAAGAACTGGTATGATGATTTTCCACCTGTAATGCTACATGTGCAAAATACAAGTACAGTACATGTAACATAATAACACATACATTTCAATGGCAACTTCAGTTAAAACTGCATTTATAGAAAAGTGGCAGGGTGGCAGCTAGGGATATCTGCCAAAGAATTCTGGTAGAGTTTAACATAATAATAATTATTACAATTTACTTGAGATATTTTATATTTTCATCAATGCTTTTAATTTCACTGACTGAGCCTGTTACTGCTAAACAGTTTTACAGTTTAGGTACTGAATATTTTTGCTGAGTTCTTAACATTACTTACAATAGAAAAATAAAATTGTTAAAAACCAGATAGTACATTCATTAATAACCACTTCCAAAAATTATATTAGTTTATCATAGTGGCTAGTCTACAAAGTATACACTAGCTTTCATTTACTGCCAATAAAAAGTGTTTAAAAAATTATCTTCACAAGATACCAACCAAAATAACTGTGCAAAGGGGCTGTGTTCTGTAAAAATGTAGCCTATGTGCAGCTTGAGCCACACATCAATTATTGTCGTGGGAATCAAGTATCTCTGTGTATTACTATTATTGCTGACATACCAATACCAATTTATCCTTCTTGGATGTAGTATCAAGTCAAATTTATTGTCATCTCTTCTGCATACAAAATTACAATGTAATGTCATTGTAAGATGAAATTACAGAATTTTCTTACCTGTCCCAAATCATACAGTACATAATAGACACACAGAGAAAAGAAAAAGCACACATACTGTAACAAGACATGCAAGAATAAATAATGTGCAAAAAAACAAAACGGCATGGAAGGATGGCAACATAACCACCAACCATTGAACCACCAATGCTGCACCAAAGCTATAATATATATTATAAGAGGGGGAAACTGAAACATGGCTGGGAGAAGTTTGAAGATAAGAAATGTTACACAGGAAAGAATGGCATTTAAGGACACAAAGAAGTATGGAATAGAAGAGAGCGAGGCACATTAAGATAAAGGGCAAAATAAAGAAATACCACATGGGGAGACTGAAGGAAGAATGATATTTGGGCAAAAGTGAGGAAAGTGAGGATTTATCAGGTGGAGTACAGATAATTATTTAATGACTCCTTCCATGTCGCATGTATACATAAAAGGAAAGGGTGCACAACAGTGGGGAGAAAAAGTCAAAAAACAGAAGTAAAGAAAAAGCCAGAAGATAAGTGAATATAATACAGTAGATGCTATTGAATAACAGAAGATGAGCTCCATGCTGCTATATTTATGATAACTGATTTAAAAGTGTTCCCAATGACTGGTGCAAATGATTTTTAAGGACTGATGGTGCAGCACTGGAGAGCTGGTACAGGGCCGCCATCAGGGGAGCACACGGGGACAGTTGTCCCGGGCCCAGCAAAATCTGATTTGAAAGGGGAGCCCTGTTGTGCTACACTCTCTGAAAAAGCCGGGCCCCCTTAAGAGTGCCAAAGAAATCGCTAGAAAAACTCGAATCAGCAGAAAGACCCGAAGCCCGAAAGGAGCCGAATGCTGTGGAAGTAAACCGAAGAATCTGCTAAGGTAGTTCCACTGAACACCAATGGATTTTTTTTTATTAAACCCCTGGCCACCAATGTTTTTTTAAATTTTGTTTGGGGCCACTGACCACCAATGCTTTTGTTTTTAACTTATAGGGGGCCTCTGACCACCAATTGTTTTTTTTTAACTTGTAGGGGAAACTTTGTTCACCAATGGGTTTTAGTGTTCATGTTTTAGTTTCGTTTAACTTTTATTTTAGTTTACATGTTTTACTGTGGTGTATGGAGTCTGGGGCAGGGCTGGTGGTGTTGGGCGGGGACCAGTGATTTCTTAAGGTGGCCCTGAGCAGGTATAACCACACAATCATAGTCCAGGAATATTGTCTAACCTGTATGAAAGGCTAGTTCCCACTTTATGAATGCAATCACTCCTACCTACAGTTTAGTCAATGCTCCAGGCCTCTTTAGGAATGATTATTGTTGGTAGGGGGAGTTGAATAGTGTTTGGGGGTGCCAGAACTGCTTCTCACTGTAAGCAATGTGCTTGGCATTCTATTAACCACTGCCATAAACTGTATATAGTATTCCTGGGTGCTAGTAGCCACTGCCCTTTATCATTTGCTTGTGGTGTCAGCTTCCAGTTCATTTTTGCTGTGTTTGTAATGTGCATTTGCTGACTGTATCTACTGCCTCTCTCGATTTACTTTGTTTAGGGGACCTGAAAAAAAGTGTAAAACCCTGAAAAATGTAAATGTAAAAGCAACTTCTTCTCAAGTACCGAAAGCATACTAAGCATAGGAGTCAGTTTTACTTTGAAATACAATATTTGCTGTGTTAATAACATTGTGGCATTAATGTTACACTATGGGGGGGGGGGTATGTACTGTACAAGGCCTCTCTGTCAGTCACACACCTGATTGGCAAAACAACCAGTATGAATGGAACATAGATATTGGTTGGGGCCATCAATCCATCCAACAAACGTACTGAGAATTAATTTCTAGCAAAATAGCAGTAAGTGATTTGTGCATGACTATATGAGTTGTGTGAGGTGCAGACTAATTGGAATTCACTATTTATAGACAAGATATGCAAAATATGCATGTGGTTAGTATTTTAAACCTCTTAATTTTTGGGAACATCAGGACAATATTTTGATGTAAAATCAGGAAAAAGCCCCAAAATGCATTGTTAATTGGTGGGACCACAAAAATCAGTGTAAAATGAGGGGGAAAAATCAGGGAATATAAAATTGAGGTTTCACTGTGATGTGCTTGGGGGTGACAGTCCCTGCAGCTTCTTATCATATAATCCGATTTGGATACCACTGTCTCTCAATTTATAATGAACTTGGGATGTCACTACTGCCTATATAATGTGCTTGAGATTTTTGTGTACTCTTCTGCAGGGGCGTAACAACAGAGGAAGCGAACCCTGCGGCAGGGGGCCCAGGAGGTATAGGGACCCCATGAGGCCCTAATTCATATATAATTTTAATATATATTGTTAAAACTGGTCAACATTTAGACATTTTGGGGGCCTGAAAAATAATTTGCTCTGGGGCCCAATAATATCTAGTTATGCCACTGCTCTTCTGTTCTCGCAGCATAATAGGTTTTATAATCCACACATAGAACCAGCCACTATCGGTCTTCTGCACAATAATCTCAATATACTGTTACAAGACTTGCAGAAAATGTTGCTATGGTTCCCCCTAAAATCTTGTGAAATAAACTTTATTGTGGGTGGGGATTGTGGGGGCATGGTTTACAAAAGTGGGTGTGTCCTAATCTTGCCATGGCGCGCTGTGCGCGCCACCCGCTCTCTTTCGCCCAAGTGGAAATATCTTCTGGTGCCTATGATTTATTCTGAGGCTATTGGAACATGATCTATGAGTTTTGATTGTTTAAATACCTAAACTCAACTTCTCTGTTGAGTACTACTGAAGACCTAAGTTACTAAAGGAACAGTAACACCAAAAAAAGAAAGTTGTTGATATACTATTAACTCGATCACTGTCAAAAGAATTTCAGTTATGCATACTGCCACACAGTTTTGGAACATTTTGTGTTCTTTCACTTAGGGGCATTTTTTTTGGGGGGGGGGGGTTAAGGTCAACCTAAGCATTCAAAATGAGTCATTTCACTTATGTAACAAGATAGGCTTCTAAATGCTGAAAAATGAAAAAAATATTTTCCTCTTTATAGACACATACATACAGTATCAGAAGCATATATTATGTCAGTGCTGTCCAACTTCTATGGTACCGAGGGCCGGAATTTTTCCAATCTACATGGTGGAGGGCCGATAACGGAAGCCAGTGTTAGCCACTCCCTGTTTTAGACCACACCCACTTTAAACCACAACCATGTTACCGCAAGACCATGTCCACATTAATAGCACACCAAATAACCAAATGGTTGGTGCTCACTGCAGGGATCAGGGCTGGAACCAGGGGTAGGCAGAGTAGGCGGCTGTATAGGGCGCCATCATTGAGGGGCGCACTTTTTTCAAGCGTTTATTTAATCATTTGTTTCAGTAAACATGGTCACCCAGTTGGGTGGAATCCATCTCCTTCCCCTTCTCCCTCTTGCCGGCAAGTAATAGCTCCTTCTGTGTGATGCACCACGATGTGCATACATGCGTCAATGATGTCACTGATGTGATGACAGAGAGAGGCAGAGAGCTGGCGGGCTGCTTGGTGTGGCTCTCGCTGCTCTCAGCCTTGCACAGTTGCACTGAACTGAAGACATTCTTTCTATTACTGTAAAGTGTGAAGCTTCCTGCTGGCACAGCCAGGTACAGATTTGGGGCCCATATGTTTGCTGTTGCTGCTGGGCTGGGAGCTGGCACAGGTACATAAATACTTGGGGGCAATATGATGTGATCAGATTTATTTTTGGCTGCTGCTGACACAGGTAAAGATTGGGGGCAATATGATGGCTGCAGGAGGGCTGTATGATGGATAGCTGCTGAGCTTGCTGGTACAGGTACAGGGGGCAGTAATATAAATGAAAAAGTGTTGTACACTTTCTTGCTTTCTTTATTTAAAAACCATCATGGTAAGGAGGGAAATGGTAATGCAGGATAGGGGGTGCTGAGTGAAGCTCTTGCCTAGGGTGCCAAACTACCTTGTGCCTGCCCTGGCAAGGATGTCACTCATATGTGAAAAAAACTAAGTCATATTAAGACATACCCATAAATCCATATGCCTCCTCCTCCCCTGTGTATAATACAGTACCCCAGCATAAACACCATAAAGGCCACTAACAATAATTTTCAAATGCTAACAAACCCCCAGAACAAATACCAAAGTATGACACACACAGGAGCATATAGAAGGCAGAACAGAGCAGGAGACAGGAATCAGGACCAGTCTAATATGTACTACATACAGTGACACAGTGCTGGTGCCCCATTAGCATTTTGAATAAGGTGTGAACAGGTGAACAATGTGGGCAGTTTCAGTCTGGGTGTCAGGTGTTAACAGTACAGGCCTTTAGGGGAGTGAACAATAGAGGTGTCATAAGTGTGAACAATGCAGGGGGATCACAGGTGTGAACAATACAGGGGATTAGTCTGAATTTGAGGTTTAAACAATGCAGGGGCCAGTTAATTTCTGTAGTGATACCTTTTAAAGTTTACATATGGTAAACAGACACAGCAGGTAGACTTTGATGTGGAGGGACACATGAGGGGGGGTTGGACAGCCCTGTATTATGTTATGCACAAAAATACAACTGATTTGAAAGGGCCATAAATATATATTTATTTATTTTTTATGAAAAATTCTGCATGTATAGATCAAAAACCCCTAGCTGTGCACTACCAAATATCCAAAGCACCGCTCCAGAAATTGGCTTAGTTCGGGCAGATTTTATGGCAAAAAAATTGTCCGATTTTAAGACTAAAATATCAGATGAAATTTACCCTTACAACCCATACATTTTTGGAAAGAACATATATTGTGACTACCCAACTGCAAAGCTTTCTTGAATTCATCAGTTTAAAAAAAAATTGTCATTTAAAAAAATTGTCTGTTTCCAGTTTACAGGATCTTGTCTACTATAAGGTCATTAGGCACTAACATATGATAAATATGAATGTAAGGGGTCTACTGAACAGTTTGATGCCCAGTGTGCATAGGTTTGGTAATGTAATGGTATGTAGGGGGACACAAAATAAGCAAATGATGTGTCATTTCCATTACTAAAAAATCAATACAATAGTTGCTAGCCACAAACAGTACGTTCACCCAGAAAGCAATATATTTTTGGAAAGCACATATTCCCCTGAATCCAAAAGGGGTACATAATGAAATCATCATAAATATATGTATGTGTATATAAAGTAATGGGTTATTCTAACATAAAATAAACCATGCTAATTTAGTCTGACGGTCCTCATAACAGTAAGGGGCAGATTTATCAAAGGTCAAGGTGAATTTTAGATTTCAAAAAATTTGAATTTTGAGGTATTTTTTGTGTACTTCGACTAAGGAGTAGTCCAAATTCGAATTTGAAAAAAATTTGAAAATCCGAATATCGAAGTTTATCATGTACCGTCTCTTCAACTTCAACATTCAACACTCAACATTCAACTTCGACCATTCGCCACCTGCCAAATTGTTGTTTTAGCCTATGGGGGACCTATTTGGAGTCAACTGGTGGACTTTAAAAAAATCTAAAAAAAAAACCTTTGAATTAATTTCGGTTGGTCTTTTGGAGTTCTAATTTCGAAGTTTTTCAAATTCGAAATTCGACCCTTGATAAATATGCCCTAGGTGTTGTCAGAGTTTGTGAACTTAATATAGAATTACCATATAGTCATTTCCATTAACTTGACTTAATACATACATTTATCAAAATCAGAATTTTTCAGATTTTTTAAATAAAAAACATTTTCAGATTGTCGCACGGAAAACCATAATTTTTCACATTTGATGCCTGAAAACCACTAAATTCAGACTTTCGAAGAAAAACCCCCAAAAACTCTGAACATTTAGTGAGGGTTAAAACAACTTCAAATGCTTAAGGGAAGATCTGTCATTGACTTTTACATTAATTGGGCAGCTTTTAGATGGAGTATTTTCGGATTAGGACTTGGAACAGCTTCGGGACACAATAAATTGCAACTTTTTTGGGTTTTCGATGTCAAAATGTGTGCGTTACTAAATAACCCCCACAGTCTTAAAGGGGTTGTAATTGACTTTTTTCAATTACTTTCCTTTATTTATTTTTCACTGTTTTTACAAAATCTAAGTTTAAAGGTGAATGTTCGTGTCTCTGGTGTTTGAGTCTGTCAGCTCAGCAATTCAGGTGCAGATTCTAAACTGTTACGATTTTGCAAAATTTAGTTGATATATTTCTCAGCAGCATCTGTGGAGTATTAGCAACTATTGTATCAATTCTAACAGCTGAATGTAATGAAACTCAGATTCTGCTCAGCAGGGACACAGATAAGGAATGTATCCGCTAAATGTATCAATTTACAACAGTTTACAGGGTCGGCGACCCCCCTCCCAGAGTTGCTTTAGAAGTTGAAAAATGACACTTTACACATCAATATTAGAAAAACTTTGACAATAGAAAGTAATTGGAAAAAGTTGTTATTTCTGTTTGAAAACAACTAGCTGTTTGAAGGTGAACAACCCCTTTAAGCAAATTGCTTTGCTATTTGCTATATGCATTGATTTTGATTTCCTAATCTCTTTATTGTTAGGCTGTACTGTTATTGTTGTAATTTATAAACAAAATTATTGCATTGGTAGCTTGCTTGGCTGCTTGAACTTGACTTTTCCCCCAACCCATTCCAAGAACTAGTTTTGCATAATGTAAGTATTAATAGATACCTTGGTCTTGTATAACATTTGAAACTATTTTGTAATGAAAGAATATATTTGGTTTTGAGGAGGGAAATACATATTGCAAAGGATATTATCCCTTTAGGCTATAGTTTAGTTTTTAGCAGATTATACTGTATATATTCCCAAGTATGAAATAACATTAGTGTATTTTGACATATTTAATTGAAGCCTGAATAGTTCTCATATCTAATGAATAAAAGAATGGTTCCTTTGCGTCGAGGTGACAACATAATTTAAAAGAATCCAGTAGAAACATCATTTTTATATTGATATCATACAGAACTTGCTGCAATCTCCTCAGAGAGGCATGAAATTGCAGTGCAGCTTGTTGCAATGCCTGAAAAAAAGCAAGACTTCTTCACAATAAATCCAGGAACATGCACATGGCAAACTAAGGGTAGGAAGAAGAGGCGCATGCCTAGGGCACAATGGTGTGGAAAGATGCACTAGATGCATACACCTTCTGTTGCCTACCTCTAGTTCAAGTGCTCATCTAACTACTGCTTGTACGTCTTATACCGCTATCACTCCTCTTCGTAAATGAGTGTACTAACTACAAAAGCTTGTGCACGTGGTTGTTGTCAGGGTGCTGGCCGGGTTGCCTATGGCATCCAGCTGCCATTGCCCAGCACTGAACGTGCCTATAACTCATAGCCAAAGTTAGGTAGCCCCAGAGTACAGCCCTGGGTTGAAACCCAGTGGCAGCCTGTATGTTACACTGCTGATTTCAGAACAAAAATCCAGACTACCAAACCCTATTTTATAGGAAAAAAGCCAAAAATCTCCACACACAACCTGTTTTTTCATTATACAATACTTTTTCTGAATGGTTTTAAAGTCGTTTGTAAATGTAATTGCAAATAAAAGCAGTATTTGTTTATACCTTTCGGTACTCTTCTTATGACGCTAGCAAAAGTAACATGTAAAATGTAAACTAGTACTAGTCCATATCTGTCTCCTGGTTTCTGATGCATTGGCACACGTGTGTTTTATGGCGTAAAGTCGCCAAAATGACAAGCAAATTCGCCAATTTACTAAAAGGCAATTGTTAAAATGAAGCTACATCCTCACCATTACTATGCTAGTGACATCATATGCTGTATTCAAAAACTGTCATAAAAAACAATTGAGGAACTCTTTTGTCTTTATTTTGCTTACTTGGACATTACACACATATGACCTTTATATACACACCATATTTAAATTTAAATGCGAAATTTCGCACTTTGATGAATACGTGAAGTCGTAGCGAATTAACGTCTGATGTAGTTGTTCAAACTATGGTGAGGCTTTCTGAAACAAAAATTCGGACCTAAGTAAATTTACCCCATTGTATCAGGTCATCGTGGTGTAACCATATGTTACAGGACCCCACAGCATAATCAGTTTAGGCCCCCAAAATATTGGTAAGTTGGCCAAGGTATATTGACATTGATAATTAATTATGGTCTCACTGGGCCCCCTACACTTCTGCCACCCCCCCCCTGCGCAACCATAGGGCCTGCCCCTGTTTCATGAGTCACAGAGGTGCAGAGAAACAGTCAGACAGAAACAGCTTTCAATAGCATTTACAATTAGAAATAGCTTTTGTAAACTGCAAAAAAAATATATGCCAGAAAGTTGTTTAGAATTAGAATTACTTTTAATATAAAAAAAATCACAGGCTTTGGGTTTGCATTTTCTGTATACTTTAGCTTGCTCTAAGATTATCTTAAATATGGTTTCTGGTAGATATTCAACTTTAAATATCATGCGACTACCGCAATCAAATAATCAGGTAAACTGTGTGCCATAATAGCATTATTACTAACCAGTCAGATATTGAAAGTGTTTTGTCTAGGCTGGTGTAACCCTAGCCTGTAAATGTTCTAAGTAAAAATTGAACATCTACAAAATATGAAACATGTAATGTCATGCCATGTAAAACACAATTTAGTAGGATGTAATTGAGATTCTTTGTTTTAGCTTGAAACAATTTCAGATTAAATCAGTTTTATGTCTGTCCTGTCAAAAGAATTTACCGTATAAAAAAAAAACCTTGTGAGGTTCCCTGTTCACTGAAAGATCAGAATGCAGTACTATGAAATTTGTATATTTGTGGAGGAAATATGTATATAGCACAATATTTCTTACCCCTTCTGAAGTTGCTATAGGACAGATTTCTCAAAGTTCAAGAAACATTCTTGATTATTCTTCACCTATTTGTGAAAAAACACCTAATGGGACAGTATACCCCCTCACTCAATATGGTTTCAGTTAATATGGCTTGTGCCAAACCTACTTTTTACCCTACTGTTTTAATTTTAAAAAGCTATATTTGTATGTATTAAGCTACTTTTACTTGGAAACACTTTGTATTAGAGGTTTTATGTTTTTTATACTTAATTAATCCAATTTCTTTAGAATCTTAGTGAAATAAAAATATCATTTGTGAAAAAAATAGAAATTCTTTTATTGGTGAATCAAGCCATTAGTTTAAGGAGCCGATTCAGTAACTTCGAGTGACGGATTCAAAGTAAAAAAACTTCAAATTTTTGTGCTCCTCGACTATCGAATTGGCGTAAATTCGCCTGAGTAGAATGATTCGAATAGATCGAACGCAAAAACGCTGCGACTATTCGCCATTTGATAGTCGAAGTACTGGATCGAGCGCAAAAACGCTGCGACTATTCGCCCATTCGATAGTCGAAGTACTGTCTCTTTTAAAAATACTTCCACTGCCTACTTCGCCACCTAAAACCTACCGAATTGCTTTAAAAGCCTATGGGAAAGTCCCATAGGCTTGTTTTCCACGTTTTTGATCGAATAAAAAGGCATTCGGTCAAATGAAAATCCTTCGAGCGAATATTCGATCGAGCGCCTATTCGCCTGGCGAATATTCGGCAATTCGACTATTCGCCAGCGCGTAAATTCGCCCGAATTGCCTATCCGATTCTATTCCCCAGTCGAATTTCGAGGGATTTAACCCCTCGAAATTCAACCCTTGATGACTTTGCCCCTAAGCATTTTAGTTTTTGTGAGCTAAATACAGGGGTGTTTCCAGTTTAAAACCCGGAATTTCGGCTCTTAAAGTTACCAGGAACCGCTTTTTGCCACCCCTGGTAACTTTTGGGAACCGCCAGAAGCCCCTGGTTAATTAAAATAAATAATACCCCTGTATACTGTAATTGACTCTTGCTTATAAAATAATAAGGGAGGGGCTGGGGGTTGTATATTGGTAATCTTATTATCTATCTCACAAGCACCAAACTTGAAGTAGGTGCTGTACATAATCATTGAGTGATAGCTCAGACTTTGAAGCTGAAGTTTAAAGAGTCAAAAGGTAAAGAAAACCTTAAACTGAAGAAAAAATAAAAAAGGTGAACGTCTACATTGTAAGTTTTATCACTCCATTGGTGAATGGGTTATTATGAACCATAAAAAACAGTTGCAAACACTCTTTTGCATTTTCACATGGTTTCCAATGCGTCCATTCTGACTCTTCTGATGAATGGTTAACAACTCTACCTATATGTGCTGGCTGCATCCATTTTGAAGCATCTGGCACAATTGTGGTGTACACAACTTGGCTGCAGCCACAATTATGCTGGAATTATAGAGAAAATGCTGTATAGTTGGTAAAAACCCCACCTGCACTTGCATTTTTAAATCAACTTTAATAGGTCATACAGAATGACTGGCTAAAACTAAGCTGTTATTGTAGACAGGTTGATATTATATTAGTGGACAGAATGAGTGATTCCATTAGGTGGTTCATGATTTTGGCTAAATAAAACTGCAATATGCTTTGCAGTATGTGATATACCTGTATAAATGGAAACACTATATATGTTTACTTGATAAAACTTAAGTAAAATACTATATATTTAAAAAGGTATCGTTATAGTTGCTAGAATGCATAACACTGAGTACAAGTACTATATGTTGTTACAAGAAGCTGGATATTTATGGGTCTATCCATTATTTTTGTTTGGCTTGTAATGTTAGCTAAATATACAAGTTTTAAATTGGGTTATATACAGCAATGGGACCTTTTATCCAGAATTCTTGGGACCTGGGGATTTCCAGATAATGGATCTTTCTGTAATTTGGATCTTTATACCTTGAGTCTACTAGAAAATCATGTAAACATTAAATAAACCCAATTGGCTCGTTTTACTTCCAATAAGGATTAATTATATCTTATTTATTATCAATTACAAGGTACTGCTTTATCATTACAGAGAAAAAGTTAATCATTTCTAAAATTTTAGATTATTGGATTATAATGGTGTCTATGGGAGACGGCCTGTCTGTAATTCAGAGCTCTGTACAATGTTTTTCAGTTGATATCATCCACAAAATCATGTAAATAAATCCAACAGGCGGGTTCTGCTTCCAATAAGGATTAATTATATCTTAGTTTGGATCATGTATAAGGTACTGTTTTATTTTTACAGAGAAAAAGTAATAACCATCTGTATAGCCAAGTGTGCTATAGTTTTTGGTAGGACCACTTTAAACACTAGTAGATTACATTTATAGTATATAAGTTATAATCTAAACATATAAAGATGTCCATATAGTAAATAAAAAAAAATGCAAGTTATTGATTTGTTGATTTGTTGACTATTCCATGCATTGGGTATGCAAAATGTTCAACAACAGAACTGCCAAGAAGGTTGAAAATTTAGAGCTTTCCTTGCTATAAGCCACCTAGTTTTTATATAGGTTTTATATAGGTATACATATAAATTTAAATAAATGGTTGGATGAAAATGCCTATCTTTTATTTACATCACTTTTTATTCCACAATTCCACCACCACTGACCTTTAAATTGTTTGTGTTTCAGAAGAACGTTATGTGAAATGATGAAAATAATGCTGATGTAGTGTAAATCTGCAAGCTGGCATTGGATATAGTTGGTGGTTTGTTACTTATTAGAATTTGTCTATCCATTCTAATGAACTGAAAAAAGTGCACAGACATTGTGGTATCCAAGGACTTGATTCAATTAAGCATGATTAAAACAAAGGCTATTGTTAATTTTAGACTCACATGCTTGTTTTGTCTATTTTTTGTCTATTTACCATACTCCTTTTGAAGTGTATTGTGTAAGATGTGGCCAAGGGCTTTAGGAGCAAATAGTTGGATTGGTACAGTTTTTAATACTTGGATTGATTTGACTCATTCCCTTTACAAAATGGCAGAACAATTAGTTTTCTTTGAAACAACATTAGTTCTCAGCTTAGTTGCTTGGTGCAACCATAGCAATAACAATTGCAGTCAGATCTAAAACAGACTAACCATTTGGAATACATAAGTGCATGCATTGCCATGTGTTGCTCACATTTAAGGAAAGGGTCTAATCAATTGGCAGGACATCACTACAATGTACTCTATTCTGTACTAAGGCTATTTAGACGATTAATTTAGTTACTTGTGTTGAATTGCATCAAAACCAAATTCTGACCACTCCGATTTCTGTCATTGTTGTGCTCTATGCCATCAATGTATAGCTTTGTTGAATAGTGCTTCTGAGCAATAATGTTCAAAGGGGTTCTGAAATATTTTATATAAAGTCATTATATAAAGTCAACAAAGTCATTAAGTAAAGTTTGTTTTTGGACCACAAAAAAATTATAATGTTTAGCATAATAACAAATTTGGGGGAAAATATGAGAGTTGTTGTCACTCTTTTGTACATGGGATCCGTTATCCGGAAACCCATTATCCAGAATGCCCCGAATAATGGAGAGGCTGTCTCTGTAATCTGTATTGGAGGCAAAACCAGTCAATTGGTTTTATTTAATGTTCACATGATTTTATAATAGAGAGCCCATACAATAAGTAGTTGGATGTTGCCAGATGGAGCTACAAATTGCTCACAAGTGCAGTGTAGCCCTATACTCAGAGCTCAAAAGAGTACTAATTCTTCTTCCTAGAACCTCCTGGATGACACAGGTCACTGATATTCTTCCACTCTTGTACCTAGGGCTGGCAGGTGATTCCAAAAGAGACAGGCACAACCTTTTGTATTCCATACAGACACAGCTCCTTTCGGGGAAGGTGCATTGTGAACAAAAACTGGATTGTTTGCCTGTTATTTGCACTTTTTCCCTTTTGGTGGCCAGGGACAAGCATATCCATTAGATCACCTCCTACGGTGTCTTTTCTGGCTAGAGAAAACTGTATATGGGAATCTTAGTTCATGCCTAAAAATTATACCATAAATTAATAGACTAATTAAATCTATGGATAGGTCTTCTTTTAGTGAAGCGTGAATATAGTTGGGATCACTTACAATGAACTGTTTTATTATAACAGAGAAAAGAAAATTAATTTTAAGGCAGCACTGGGATGAATGGGTTAATGCCCTTCACAAAGCAGGAAGGCAATAGAAGAAATCTCAAAACTATCAGCCCTCCTCTTCACTGCGCTAGCCACTCCTCTATCAATTCTTTGCTTCCACTGCGCTAGCCACTCCTCTATCATCCTGCTTCCAGGAGGTAGCATGCCTGGGAGCTTTGCTCCCTTGTATATTTTTCCTTATTCTTCTTTATTTTATTTTACTTTATCTTTTTTTTAGTTTACATCCTTATCCAGACAACAAGGCATGGATTGGCACTGCTCTAATTATACTTTATATGAGAAACGAGGAATGTGTGGACGCTGCTTTACCAGAGGTTGGCATGCTGTAGTGCTACTGAGTTCCCTCTCCCACCAATTGGGATCCCAAGTCAGACCATGATATGCTGCAGTTCTGTCTTTGGGTCTTGTTCATAAGGCAAGGTATTCCTGAGTGTGATGTTTATATGGTCAGAGTCACATCACCTGATCACTGAACTGAACAAAACTGTCAACTGACAGTCAGGAACTGTCATCCAACTGGCCAATCCCAGTGAGAGGCTGATCTGAGGGTGGGGAAAGAAAATGTGGAAGTGACATCTCCCTGAGAGAGGAAGTGGGTGGAGTTGTTACACACAGAGACTGAGGAAGACTCAGGGGCACGAGTGGCTTCGGTCCCGCTCTGTACAGAGATACATAAGAGTGTGACAGTGAGAACTGTTGGTTATTCAGGTCAGTGTCAATAATGGGCTCCCCCGTAAAGCCCACACATCATCCCAATGTGAGAGCAGAATAAGAGGCAAAGTGCTGCATTTCCCCTGGCCTTCATCTACATATCACCCTCTGGCATTTCTACTACCAGCACCCTATGTGACTGTGCCCAGTCTGTGCCCACACATTGCACTGCCCTGTGCTTGGCACATCTTGAGGAGAGACTGTGGGACTATACTGTGCTTTGTGAAACTATACTGTGCAGCCTGTACATGTGCTGGATTATTTCAGTGTGAAACGGCTTGCTGCCCCCCCTGTGGTCGCTGGTTAGAACTACACCTCATGTTCACCATTATCATGTGAGTGCTTCCAACAGTTTCAACTAATAACCACCCAGAGAGACTGACGTGTGGATTTAAATTGTTCTTGCCACTATTTTGTCATATACATGTTGGGATGTGTTATTCATGCCACTGTTATCAAGTCACCAATAGTTACATTCAGTTCACATATTTCTACCAGTCTTTTTCAATAAAGCATTTTGAGAGTAACCTGCTGACGAGTCTCCTAAAGGTAACTTCACACTGAGTGTTGCTTATACCCAGTGCACGGATCGAAACCTTTACACAAAGATCAAAGTAAGCGTCAAGTCTCCCAATTCCTGTTCATCTGCAGGGGTGCACCATGAAAGATGATGCCAATCCCTGTATTTTTTTAGGCAGGACCGGATTTACATAGCGGGCGCCCCTAGGCCCAATGTTTTTCATAGCCCCGTCCCCTCCCTTTTATGTGCTCAAATTTTCATCTGGACTGGAGCACTGGGGATTGGTGCACAGGAAATTAAAAAATTGTAAAAAACTTACATTTTAAAAACGATTGTTTTTCCTGTGCAAAAAGATTGGGGATTGGCGCACAGGAAATTTAAACAAAAAACTGTTGTATCTCCTGTGCATCCCTAGTGTTTCTGAACCAATGTGGGTGTGGTTGGGCAGCATGCTACCCCCTAAAATCCTGTCCCTTAGGCCTGGGCCTTGGTAGCCTCTCCACAAATCCGAGCCTGTCTGTAGGAGACAGGCTTCCCATAATTTGAAGCTTTTAGGATGACAGGTTTTGAGATAATGGATCCCATTCCTGTATTTTCTGAATAATACTGATGCCTTAACTGTAGACTGTTTTTCATTTGGTATCATCCACAATTATATAATAACAGGATCTAAACAGATTTAGTAATGCCTTATCTGATATTCTTTTGTTAGTTTGATTCACAGCAAAGTGAGTTTTCTTTGAAAGCAAACCAATATAATCATGTGATTAAGTTACTATGTATATAACACCTTTTCATTTTTTTTTTATCCAGATTCAGTATGATATAATCAAGATTTAGAAATAAGGCCAGTAGTGGCATATTGCTACAATTTGAGGTTTCTGCCTTATGCCTCAGTATTTTGAGTGAGGAGCATTACATTCTGTGCCAGTGAGGTTCTGGAATTTTGATTAAAGCACAAACAGGTGAAACATCCATTTTTTATTTTAAAATGGGCCTTTTGAATTATGCTTCAACAGAACAAACAGTAATTATGAATCCAGCCGGATGTCTTTACAATTATAGTTTCTTTGTTATTAAATATTCTGCCTCACAAAGATAAACTAAAAAAATCCTAGTCAGCTTTTGTTGTTAGGGCAGATGAAGGTGAAATACATTTTTTAAGGGGGCGTAACAGTTTCCTCTTCCATACCCCCCAAAAATGTTTCTTTACCTGTCTGTCCAAATAAATGTTATATACAGTATGACACTAGGGCTCTTTTCTCCTTTTTCTGCTATTGCAGATAATCTATATCCATTTTAATATAGTATAATAGGTTGTTGCTGTTTTTTTTCCTAGGTTTCATACCATACTTACTCATGGTGCATTAAATAAGCCCATTAAAGCAGTAACCATTGTGCCACTTGCTCTCTGCAATATGCAGTCCCATAAAATCATACGTTTCAGGGTTATTCCTAATCTAGATATACAGGCACCATTTCTTTGAGATGTTAAATGTTTTGTGAGCATACGACAGCACAAATCAGCAGTGCTTCCCTTTAAATAATTGGCATGAGGAAAGAACATAAGTGGGTAATTACATTTAAATGCTTTGGAAAAGGTCCCTAACCTATCGAATTATATTAAGGACAAAACCATACATACTGAACAATTCAAGTGGCAACCTTGGTGTGAGTAAGAATTCTTCTGTTAATGTGGGGTTGCCTTTACCAATAAGATGATATACCTCCCAAAATTCCTTTATCAAACAACTTTCCTGTCTGGTCGCTAAGTAGTTTCTAGAAACAAATCGATCATATGTTCCAGTAAGTCCCACTGCTTATCATGGAAATTCCTCAATGGCATAGTTGATAAGGGAGACTTGGCACTTCCTTGTTTATATCTGTTTTTCCCGACTGGCCGGTTGTATTGTATACAGAGCTAGTTTCATACTGATGGGGAGGATACTGTGTTGCCACTACTTGCCTTTTTTGTTTGACTCATTAAAGGCAGCGATGAAATAAATCTATCGGAAGTGTTCTGATTATGCTAGATGCAAGTCTGCATCTTTCCCCCCCTCCCATTTTGAGCTTCTCTCCACTTATTTTGCAATTCCATTCGTTCTGAATTTTAGGATTATTAATATTCACCATCTATGTAACCTACAAGAATTCGTCTTCCTAGGATATCTAGTAGGATATCAGCAGTTCTCCACTTTTGTGAGACAACAAAGTGAAAAGACACAATGTGCATCATTACTTCCAGTTTAACCGTTCACAGTTTTCATCCCCAGAAATGGAACATGGCTTCCTTCCTATTCAGATTATACTCAATGTGATAAACTAACCTTGATGCTATATTGAACTCTTACTAACACCTCTTTCCTCTACATCTTTAATAGAATCCTAACTCACATATAATTTGGCAGCCCAACCAAATTAGAGACATTTGGGTACCCTTCACTGATTTCAATTAAATAGCTGTGAAACTAAAGGTTACAATCCTCTCCTTGTGGTATGTGCAAAAGTTCAACATAAATCAGGAATAAACACTGTATTTGTAGGGTGCCTGACCATAAATAATTCATTAAGCCTTAAAAGAGTTAAGAGTTGTCACCTTTCGACAATTGCAGCAATTAATCTCTGACACCCCAAACATTGGTCTGTCACTCTGCAGCCTCCTGCAGCCTCAGGCTTCTCTAAGTGAAGATCTGAAAACAAATTGATGCCTTCAAAGCAGGGGAAGGCTATAAACAATGCCAAATGCTTCCAACCCTCAATTTCCACTGTTTATAATATTAGCAAGCATTGGTAGTTAAGAGGACTGTGACTGTGGCAAGATCTGGAAAACCAAGGAAACTTTCAGGGAGAACTTCTTGTTTGCTGGCCCTCCTAATGACTGCAAAGAAACTGCAGAAAGGTTTGGCTGACACAGCAGCGGTGTTACTTCAGTTCCACTGTGCAGCATCTGTATGAAAGTAACCTTATCACAAATGTCTGTCTGTGATATGCAAAACAGCATCTTGAGAATTTAGAACACTTTTGGAAACAATTACTGTAGAATGACCATAATCACCAAATTCACCAAAAAAATTTTTTCAGAGAAGAAAGCACCCTTCCATAGTGGTTGTGTGGTAACTAGGGTTGCCACCTTTTTACTTGAATAAATCCGACCTTTGAGTCAGAGCATGAGCTGTGACATCACATGGGGTGGGGTAATTATGTCACTGGACAGGAAACAGGGTGAGGTGGCTGGGGAAATTGGGTCATGGAAGGAAGGGATTTATAGCATGTTAGAAATTACATTGCCAGTGAATTAGTAGTTCCAGCCCTAGCTGTAGATTTACCAGCAGGGTTGGTCAAATAACAGCCTGGTGGCTACCATAGTGGGAGCCAATGGCACATTCATTCAAGTCAAGTGGCAACATACCATTAAGAAGCTGCAGCTGAAAAGGGGACGTCTCCTTCAATGTGATCCTAAACATACCTAAAAAAACAAAAATCAAGCTGAAGGTTTTAGAATTGCCCTCACATTCCTTTTACTTAAACATCATTGAAAATCTGTGGGACGATCTTTGACATGCAAGATGGCCTGAAAAAATCTAGGAAATAGAAATGATCTTCTTACAACAATCCTTACAACAAAACATCCAACAAGAACTGAAACACTCCTACCTGTATACAAAAGGTGTTTATAAGATATAATCTGTACCAAAAGGGGTATTTCTAAATGCACAGCTACATCTGATCACCAGTGTTAATGATTGTAATTCAGGTTGTATGGAAACAACCAAATATGTCTGTGACAGTATGACAAGTCTGTGAAAATGTATATAGGTATGGGATCAATTATCCCAAATGCTTGGGGTATGGGGTTCCATAATTTGGATCACATAACTTTACACAGTTTACTTACCTTTTTATTCAGTAGTAGTAACCCCACACTTATCTGAGAAGTTGATTTATTCAAACACAATTAAAAAGACTACCTACCTTGATTGTACCATCCAAATTCATCTAATAAATGAATTGCTGGCACACGATCAGTTGGTTATGAGTATCAATTATTCTAATTACTAATAGTCATCATTGGGGCTATCTCTTATGTTGTACTACCATGGCAGCACTAGATAGGTACACAGGCAATTTTAAATGACTCTGAGGAGAATTGGTGGGAATAATATAGGAATTGAACTAGTATAGTGAACAAGTGCTAGGAATAGGAACAAAGTGTGGGTCTCCCCTAGGATTTCCTTATAAAGTGACAATAAAGTGGCGATAGAGAGATAGAGTGATAGAGCTGGTACAGAGTATAACTTTCATATTTTTTTGCCTTTTTAACTGTTTGTTTGGCAGTGCTATTAAGCAGTTCTTTGGAGTGTTATGTGCATTGCATTATAATATTACAACCCCTAACAAAATAATTTGAGAACCAAACCAGTGTAAGGTAACTTAATGTAACCTGTATTGTTAGGAAAGCAGACATTTTGTGTAAAAAATAAGAACGTACCAGTCCATTATACTCATTTAGATATAAAAGAATTGTGCTTTAAAAAGTAGTATTTCAGGCTGATTTATTGAATATTTCTGCAAAAACCTTAATAGTCCCTCCCTTCCTTTCCACTTCTTGCTCCCTGAATTCCCAGGCTTTGCAGGGGAGACGGCGGCTCTCAGCTCACTGCACTGTAGGACAGGAACCGACAGGGGCACTCCACCAATCAGGCAATTTGAGGCACTCGCCTCAGGCAGCAGCACCTCCTGGTTGCCAGGGGTGGCAAAAATGCTGCTCCTGGTAACTAAGAGACGAATTTCCGTTTTTGAACCAGGAAATTAGCGACGTGGACCACCCCTGACCCCCTCCGGCACTGAAAAGGTGAGTGCCGTGGGAGGGGTGTGGGCGGCAAAAGGAAGGCCATCTCAGGTGGCAAAATGGCCAGGCTCGCCCCTGGGAACCAATCAGCAGCTAGCAGGACCTGATAGGGAGCTGAAGCCTGTCTGTGCTTGTGTGACTTCAGGACTGTGATTGGCTGTCCCCCTCCTACTGTGCTTTTGGCAGGGACAGGGACCAGAGAACATCTATAGGGAGCTCCAATAAAGGGGCTATTTTTAAAGATCATATATTATTTATAATTGCCTACAAAATTAGGGGGTTTTAATTATATGTCTCCTTTAAGAAGCAGTCAGAGGGGAAAATGTTATTGAATGTGTTTACGCTGTTTATAAATAAATGCGCAGATTCGCTTTCATCTGGTATGGTACCTATATCCAATATTTAAAAAGGGATTATGATCTCAGCCTGGCAATTATAGTCCAGTAAATTTGGCATCTGTGTGGGCAAATTATTTGAAGGCTTGTAAAGGGATCACATTCAAAATTTTGTCCTAGTGAATGGCATTATAAGCAGCAATCAGCATGGCTTTAGGATAGGTCATGTCAGACAAATTGGATTGCTTTTTATAATGAGGTAAGTAAGATGCTGGACAGTGGGGAGGCAGTAGATGTGATCTATTTCGACTTCGCTAAAGCGTTTGATACCGTGCCCCACAAACGACTGCTTTCTAAACTAAGATTTGTTGGCAGAGCCGGAACAAGGGGTAGGCAAAGTAGGCACGTGCCTAGTGCGCAACGCTCGGGGGGCGTCAGGCACGTACCTTCTCTTTCTCCTACCCCCAGTGCGGTCGCCTCTATGCCGGACTCTCTGTGTTGACACGAGCGCTAGTTCTTGCATGCGCACACTAGCACCAGTCCGTGCATGCATGCTCAGCCAGCGCCACGACCAGCCAGGTTGCCTAGGGCAACTGGCTGGCTTGGCCCAGCTCTGCCTGTTGGGCTTAATGAAGTTGTTTGCACATGGATAGGAAACTGGCTACAGGATTGGGTACAGAGGGTGGTTGTTTATGGTACATTCTCTGCTTGGAGTAAGGTTCTTAGTGGCTTAGGGCTCGGTATTGGGTCCACTCTTGTTAAACTTGTTCATTAATTACTATGGGGAGGGTATTGTAAGTAATGTATCAGTGTTTGCAGATGACACAAAACAATCCAGCCCAATTACTTTCATCCAGGATGCAGCAATATTGCAACAGGATCTTGACAAACTGGTAATCTGGGCAGCTATGTAAAAATATCCAAGCCACTTATACCCTTAAAGTGGACTCGTCACCCAGACATAAAAAGCTGTATGATAAAAGTCCTATACTATACCCCCAAAATGAACACTTAAGCAACAGATAGTTCATATCATATTAAGTGGCATATTAAAGAATCTTACCAAACTGGAATATATATTTAAGTAAATATTGACCTTTTATATCTCTTGCCTTGAGCCACCATTTCGTGATGGTCTGTGTGCTCTCTCAGAGATCACATGACCAGAAATACTTCAACTCTAACTGTAACAGGAAGAAGTGTGGAAGCAAAAGACACAACTCTCTCTGTTAATTGGCTCATGCAACCTAACATGTATGGTTTGTTGGTATGTTTGTGAGTACAGTGAATCCTACGATCCCAGGGGGCGGCCCTTATTTTTTAAAATGGCAATTTTCTATTTATGATTACCCAATGGCACATACTACTAGAAAAGTATATTATTATGAAAATGGTTTATTTACATGAAGCAGTGTTTTACATATGAGCTGTTTTATGCGATTTCTTTTTATAGAGACAGACCTACATTGTTTGGGGGGTATAGTTTTCCTTTAAACATAAAATCTAAATTATTTTTTTAATTAAAGCATTCATGGCGATTGTAAACACATTTAAACATTTCAGCTGTCAATCAAATATTACCTGCCCCTCATCTATGCCTTAGGCATAGGGGTGGTGCAGGCAACTACTTTCACTTTCCATTTAGCACTTACTAGATGTCACTGCACTCCCACATTCCCCCTCTCTCTTCACCATTAAATTGTGTAGCCAGGGCATGGGGATGGACATCACGTCCCCCATTCTGATGCACAAACAAGATTCTGAGATGATGCAAGGCTTGCCTTAAAGGAAAACTATACCCTCAAAATGAATACTTGAGCAACAAATTGTTTATAGCAAATTAAGTGGCAAATTAAAGAATCTTGTCATACCAATTGTGACTGGTTACACACTCTTGCAGGGGTCAGTCGTGCAGAAATAGGAGTGCAGACAAGTTTGTGTCATAAAGCTGTTCAGCCTCTCAGGCTTTATTTGTAAGTTGCTCAAAATAAGAAACAAAACGAAAATAAATCATAGCCGTCTGGCTCCTGCCTACCTCACTCAGTGGCCCTTTCTATACTAGCAACACAAATATAATGATCACAGTCACTGGCAAAAACAGAGCAACTTACAGTTTCATGGTTTTCAGGGGATTTGCAAATCACTCACAGAGCTCCTTTCCTTCCAGCTTTCAGGCAGCCTGCATATAGCAAGAGAGCTCTGTGTCAGGCCCACTGACCTAAATACTCCACCTGTGTGATCAGCACACAGACAGGTAAAACCCCAAACATTCCTGGAGTCTTTTAACACATGAAGTGCCGGAATCCTGGTGCAATGTATACACCATCCAGCACTTTCTCTGCTAAACATTGTGACACCCTGTCACATACCTCCCCCCTCTGTTCAACCCCGTGGGTACGGACACTTTTCATAAACATACAATAAGTCCGGGATAGAGCATCCGCATTAGCCTGCAGCTTTCCTGCTCTGTGCTCCACTGAGAAGTTATAATCCTGTAGAGACAGGAACCAGCGAGTCACTCTCGCATTCTGACCTTTTGCTTGTGCCATCCAGGTAAGGGGGGAGTGATCAGTCACCAAAAGAAACCGACGGCCAAGTAAATAGTACCGTAGAGCTTCTAAGGCCCACTTGATGGCCAGACACTCGCGCTCCACAATACTATAGTTTCTCTCAGCTGGGGTTAACTTTCTACTCAAATATACCACCAGATGCTCCTCTCCATGCACCACCTGTGACAACACAGCCCCTAGGCCCACATTGGAAGCATCCGTTTGTACTAGAAACTTTTTTTTGAAATCAGGAGCAATCAAAACCGGCCCACTGCACAACACTTCCTTGAGTTTACAGAATGCAACCTCAGCATCTTCGTTCCAAGTAACTCCCCCTGAGCTTTTGCCTTTGATTAGGTCTGTAAGTGGGGCAGCTATGGTGGCAAAATCTGGGACAAATCTCTGGTAATACCCTACCATGCCCAGAAACGTCCTGACCTGTTTTTTTGTGCAAGGTTGAGGCCATTCCTTGATTGCTTGTAGCTTTTTTTTCTGGGGTTTGATAAGGCCTTTTCCAATAATGTACCCTAGGTATCGTGCTTCTTCGAGGCCCAGGGCACATTTCTTTGGATTGGCAGTCAGACCAGCCTGCCGAATGGAGTTTATCACAGCTTGAACTTTGGGAAGATGACTTTCCCAGTCTGAGCTGAATATCACGACATCGTCAAGGTACGCCGATGCAAAGTGCTGGTGTGGCCTGAGGATCTCATCCATCAGCCTCTGGAAGGTGGCTGGGGCCCCATGAAGCCCAAATGGCATTCGCACATATTGGAATAAACCCTGTGGGGTAGCAAATGCTGTCTTCTCTCTAGTGGCTAGAGTAAGTGGAATCTGCCAGTACCCTCTGGTTAGATCTAGGGTGGTAATGTACCTCGCTGGCCCTAATCTTTCTATTAGCTCATCCACCCGTGGCATAGGATAAGCGTCAAATTTTGAGATCTCGTTTAATTTACGAAAATCATTGCAAAACCGCAATGATCCATCAGGTTTTGGTACCAACACAATAGGGCTACTCCACTCACTATGTGACGGTTCAATAACCCCAAGTTCCAACATTCTCTGAATTTCACCTGCTACTGCCTGTCTACGGGCTTCAGGAATGCGATACGGTTTCAAGCGAACCCGTGCTTGCGGATCTGTAACGATATGATGCTCAATGACATGAGTGCAACCTGGCACCTCTGAAAACACGTCAGCATTTCTAAGGAGGAATTCTTTTACTTCTTGGGCTTGTGGCCTTGACAAAGCCACTGAGACCTTCACCTCAGGAACTCCACCCTGGAGTGAAGGACTGAGACGCTCGGCTGCCATTGAGACTAAAGGGTCCTTCCAAGCCTTGATTAAATTGACATGATAGATCTGCATTTTTTTTCGTTTGTCGGGTTGGTGTACTTTATAATTCACATCCCCTACTTTTTCCATAATTTCGTAGGGACCTTGCCACTTTGCTAGGAATTTACTTTCTGCTGTGGGAATCAGAACCAGGACCCGATCACCTGGCTGAAAAACTCTGAGTCTGGCTCCCCGATTATATATGCGACTCTGTGCTTCTTGAGCCTGCCGCATATGTTCCTGAACAATGGGCATGACTGCTGTGATGCGGTCCTGCATCTGTAGAACATGTTCTACAACTGAGCGGTGAGGAGAAGGCTCCTCTTCCCACGACTGTTTCGCAACATCTAGAAGTCCCAGGGGGTGTCGCCCATACAAAAGCTCAAACGGGGAAAACCCAGTAGATGACTGAGGTACCTCACGAATTGCAAACATCAAGTAAGGAAGTAGGCAATCCCAGTCTCTCCCGTCTGCCTCAACCACCCTTTTTAACATTCTTTTGAGAGTCTTATTGAATCGCTCTACCAAGCCATCAGTTTGAGGGTGGTAGACTGATGTCCTTAACGGTTTTATACCCAGTAATTTACACAAATCTTTCATTACCCTAGACATAAAGGGCGTTCCCTGATCTGTCAGGACCTCTTTTGGAATGCCTGTTCTAGCAAACATGTAAAACAGTTCCCGGGCAATTGTTTTAGCTGATGTGTTCCGCAAGGGAACCGCCTCAGGATATCTTGTGGCATAGTCTAAAACCACGAGAATGTATTGATGTCCCTTTGCAGACTTCACCAGGGGCCTCACCAGATCCATCGCAATCCGGTGAAAAGGTACCTCAATGATGGGTAGTGGTACCAAGGGGCCCCGGTAATGAGGAGCAGGGGACGTCAACTGACATTCTGGGCAAGACTCACAATAACGTTTGATTTCTGCAAACACCCCAGGCCAAAAAAATCTTTGGAGAACTCGTTGCTGAGTCTTCTCAGCTGCCAAGTGTCCTCCCATAGGGTTTTTATGAGCCAGGTCAAGTACAACCTTTCTGTGTGACCTAGGAACAACCAGTTATTCCACCACTTCACCCCTTATATCATCAACACGATAAAGGAGATTGTGGTTGACAACAAAGTGAGGATACACATTCTCCAAACCTGTACTTTGAGCCACTCCATTAATCATAGCAACATTTTCCCAAGCATGAGTTAACGTTGGATCCCTTAATTGGGATGTGTCAAAGTTATCCTGAGAACAGTCTAGTTCTGGCATGGGTGACTCTTCCCCAGACTCCTGGGGCCCTTCAGTGTCCCCAAGTAACACAGAGAGAGGGAACTGGTCAGGCTCAACTGGGGCCAGTCTTACAGCTGAAACTTCAGAACTTGAGTCCCCAATTTCTGGCAAACCAACCGGACATTCAGCTTCCAAAGTTAAGGAAGTCGGAGGTGGGAACTCGACCTTCCAGAGATCCCAAAACAAGGGAAAGTCACGTCCTAGTATAAGACTACGCATCAACGATTTGGATACTCCAACCTCATGGAATGTCACACCAAATTGGGTTTCAATTGGGACCACAGCGGTACAGTAGCTCTTTGCGTCGCCATGTATGCACAAAACACCAATGCACCGTTTTTCCATCTGGTCCGGTGTTACCAGATCTGAATGTACAAGCGTGACCAGGCTCCCAGAATCCAGTAAGGCCTGGACACTCCTTCCACCAATTTTGACCAGCGCCATGTGAGCCACAGCAGATGTCAGACATGCTGGGTGGACAAAGAAGGATAAGCGCCGTGCTGCTTCACACTCCATAGGTTCTGTGACTGTAGGACACTTGGCAGCTACATGCCCCCAGGTTTGACACCGCCAGCATTGGATATTGGAGCCTGGTATAGTATCTTTCAAAGACCTGGCATCCATATTGGTCTTCACCCATGGTTTAGAACCACCAGGAGGACTTGAAGCTGATGTGCCTCTTCCTGGCCCTGCTGGCAGACGCCGCTTTGTAGGTAAGTTCTCTGGAGGTGACACACCTGCCAAAAACCCTTCTGCGGCGAGGTAGCGTTCCACCATCTCGACCAACTCATCTGCGGACTTTGGATCAGCATGACTAACCCACTTTCTTAATTCATGCGGCAGAGCTGTCAAGAACCGATCCATTGTGACTCTTTCTACAATCTGGGGTGCAGTGAGTGTCTCAGGTTGTAACCATTTCCGCACGAGATAAATCAGATCATGCATCTGTGACCTGGGAGACTTATTGGGCCGGTAATTCCAACGGTGCACTCGTTGGGCCCGCACAGCTGGAGTGACACCCAAACGGCGGAGAATTTCTAACTTCAATTTCTCATAGTCCTGAGCATCCTCAGTGGACAAATCAAAATATGCTTTCTGAGAATCGCCCGTTAGAAATGGAGCAACCAACCCTGCCCACTGGGTCTTAGACCACGCCTCTCGTTCTGCTGTACGCTCAAATGTATTCAGAAATGCTTCCACATCATCATGTGGGGTCATCTTTTGGAGAAAATGGCTTGCTTTAACCAACCCACTGTTAGCAGTGGCAATGCCAGATTGTTCCTGGCGCAAGTTCAGCTGCTGCAGAACCTCTGCAAGGGTTTCTCTATCTTTCCTGGCAGCTTCAGCTTGCATTTGCCTGTCTCTCTCTGCTGCCTCAGCCAGGGCTGTTACCTGAGCACTCAACAGACGTACAATTTCCTGCTGCACCTCCTGGTGGGCAGCCTGCTGTGCAGCCAGCGCCTCCTGCTGGGCAGACTGCTGTGCATTAGTCTCTCGCTGAAGTACATTTGCTTCTTGCTGGGCTGCACTAAGTTGAGCCAAGCGTAACACGAGATCTTCCATCGTTTTTCCAAACCGCAGACGTGAAGCAACGCAATCAAACTTGCTAAGTGAATTGCACCTGGCAGGGAATCAACATGCCCGCATCGCTCCACCAATTGTGACTGGTTACACACTCTTGCAGGGGTCAGTCGTGCAGAAATAGGAGTGCAGACAAGTTTGTGTCATAAAGCTGTTCAGCCGCTCAGGCTTTATTTGTAAGTTGCTCAAAATAACAAACAAAACGAAAATAAATCATAGCCGTCTGGCTCCTGCCTACCTCACTCAGTGGCCCTTTCTATACTAGCAACACAAATATAATGATCACAGTCACTGGCAAAAACAGAGCAACTTACAGTTTCATGGTTTTCAGGGGATTTGCAAATCACTCATAGAGCTCCTTTCCTTCCAGCTTTCAGGCATCCTGCATATAGCAAGAGAGCTCTGTGTCAGGCCCACTGACCTAAATACTCCACCTGTGTGATCAGCACACAGACAGGTAAAACCCCAAACATTCCTGGAGTCTTTTAACACATGAAGTGCCGGAATCCTGGTGCAATGTATACACCATCCAGCACTTTCTCTGCTAAACATTGTGACACCCTGTCACACAATATATAATTTAAGTAAATATTGACCTTTTACATCTCTTGCCTTGAACCACCATTTCGTGATGGTCTCTGTGCTGCCTCAGAGATCAGCTGACCAGAAATACTGTAACACCCAGGAAAAAAAGTGTGTCAGTATCACTTTAATGGGACTGCACTAGGCAAATCCATTATGGAAAAGGACCCTGGAGTCCTTGTAGATGATAAACTTGGCTGTAGAAATCAATGCCAGCCAGTCAGCAGCATCAAGGGCAAATAAGGTCTTGAGCTGTATTAAAAGGGGCATATATTCACAGGATGAGGGGGTCATTCTTCCACTTTATAGAGCCCTGGTAAGGCCCCATCTAGAATATGTTATACAGTTTTGGTCTCCACTGCTCAAACAGGACATTATTAAATTAAAGAGGATCCAGAGAAGGGCAACTAAGCTGGTAAAAGGTATGGAAAATCTTAGCCATGAGGAAACACTGGCCAAATTGGGAATGTTCACACTGGAGTAGAGGCTATTAAGGGGGGATATGATAACTATGTATAAATATATATAAGGGGATCATATAATAATCTCTCTAATGCTTTATTTATCAGTAGGTCTTTCCAGCTGACACAAGGTCACCCATTCCAATTAGAAGAAAAAAGGTTCAGCCTAAATATTCGGAAGGGTTTTTTTACAGTGAGAGCTGTGAAGATGTGGAATTCTCTCCCTGAATCAGTTGTACAGGTTGATACATTAGATAGCTTTAAAAATAAGTTGGATGGCTTTTTTTTAGCAAGGGAGGGAAAACAGGGTTATGGAAGATAGCTCACAGTACAAGTTGATCCAGGGACTAGTCTGATGCCATTTTGTCAGGAAGGAATTTTTTCCCTCTCTGAGGCAAATTGGAGAGTCTTCCGAAGGTGTTCTTTGCCTTCCTCTGGATCAACTAGCAGTTAGGCAGGTTAAAATAGAGTTCAAAGGTTGAACTTGATGGACGTGTGTCTTTTTTCAACCTAACTTACTATGTTACTATGCAGTGATTTAATTTTAAAGGTGCCATTAAGTTCATGGGAGTTCTTGGATCATAGGTAAAATATTGCCCTACCAAATCTTTATTTCTCATTTGTTTTCCTTGTTAAATTTCCTTGGTTTATGAAGCTTGAATAAATTCAAACAGGAAAGATCTTAGACCTTAGCGACTGCCAAAAATCCAGTGGTCTCTGGGAACGTGACAGTTGAACTAAAAGACCTTTGAGGTATGTGAAGCTGTTGGAAAGAATTGCTCTGCAGAGGGTCCTATGACGCCACTGCTGGATATGAACACAGTTTCCAATGTGTCTGTATAATAGAAGAGGCAAAGGGCAAGTAAGGTAGTGGCCAGTCGTCATTATATCAAGTTAAATCAGCAACATTTTCTCCTTGGGGAACAAGCATTTATAGATTGTCATCCTATTAGTAAATGAGAGAACCAGTAGAATTTTATTTATATAGAACAATATAATTTTCCTGTAGTGAATAAACACTACAAAAACTTCTAGTTGCACCCCCATCCTAATGTTTGTAAATCTGCAGCAATTTAGTTACTGTACCTTCATATATTTGTATTAAATTGGCAGATGTTTAAATACTGAATAAGAAACATGTATGTAAAGTTGAAAACAAACCCTTAAAGAAGAAGAAAAGGCTGTATTTACGTGGTGGTGCCAAAAGTTAGGCACACCCAAGTGATTTAATATACTTACATCACACCCTGGGCTGTTACTCCTATCAGCAGAAAACTGCACCGGCCCCTGGTTCTTCCAGCGAACGATTGGTTTCCTTCTTCTTCTTTTTTTTGCGCTTGTGCAGATGCGCTGTAGCATGGAAAGCCAAACTTTAAAGAAGAAGTCAGCTTTTTTGTTCTACTGCACACGCATCTGCCCCAGAAGATTTCAGAGAAAGAAGAAGAAGGAAGCAGATCACTTTGTGGTGCTCACTGGAATAACCCCCAGACTGTTGCAGTTTTCTGCTGATAGGAGCACCTGCCCAGGGTGTCAGATAAGTAAATACAATCAATTGGGGGTGGCTAACTTTTAGCACCCCCAAGTAAATAGGCCCTTCCTTCTCTATTTCTCATCATACGTCAAATACAATTCAGACATTTTGGTTCTGCATTCAGCCCTAAATGCAATATAGAATTTACCAATAACACAGTGATTTTTATTTGTGTGGGTTTATATTTGTCTGTGTAAAGAATGCTTGGGGCCTGGGGTTCTCTGGGTAAAGAATATTTACCGGATTCAGGTTACTATGCATTGAGACTACTGAAAACATTCTATTTGCCATTTCTATTTGGTGTTGTTGTGGCAGCATGTGTTCAGTTTCAAATACCATTCTGCATTAAACAGAAATATAGTCATGAAATACTGTAAGTAAAGCCAATGCAAGAAGTATCAATGTTATGTGAAATTTTAGCAAAAATACTAATTGCGTGTAAATATTAATGCAACGGAACTTTTTCAAATATAACATTTTTCATCAGTATTTTTCTTGAAAGAACAGGCAAAGTGAACCAAACCAGGGGTGGCAATCTGTTCCCACTAGTGAACACAGTCACTTACTTATTATACTTCGTCTGAACTCCTCTTCTGTAAAAACACACCAGACTTCGGAACTTCTCCTCTAAATGCCATGCCAAGATCTTCATTGATTTCTCAGTATAGTAATAGTATAGTATTTCCATTGTTAATAGCAGCATGATGCTTAGAGGTACTCCAGGCTGGTGTGTAACAAGTACTCCCCAGTTAGGTTCACTTCTCTCTCCTTTAAGGGGAAGAGTTATGTTAGAATGTTATATTATGTTACCAGTAGGTTTTTCCAGCTGACACAAGGTCACCCACTCCGATTAAAAGAAAAGAGGTTCCGCCTAAATATTCAGAAGGGGTTTTTTACAGTGACAGCTGTGAAGATGTGGAATTCTCTCCCTAAATCAGTTGTATAGGCTGATACATTAGATAGCTTTAAGAAGGGGTTAGAGGGCTTTATAGCAAGTGAGGGAATACAGGGTTTTGGAAGATAGCTCAGAGTACAAGTTGATCCAGGGACTAGTCCGATTTTGTAGTCAGGAAGGATATTGTTTCCCTCTCTGAGGCAAATTGGAGAGGCTTCAGATGGGGTTTTTTTTGCCTTCCTCTGGATCAACTAGCAGTTAGGCAGGTTAAAATAGAGTTCAAAGGTTGAACTTGTTGGACGTGTGTCTTTTTTCACCCTAACTTACTATGTATGTTACTATGTACTGTATATGCATTGCTATGAGGCAAAATGTGCAGGAGTGTCAAATAGCATCCCAGTGTAAAATATAAGAGCCAAATTTCAATTTTTCTAGTACTGGCGACATGGCCACCACTTTCCCATTCGAATGCAAGAAAGATAAGCGTCGGTGGGGCAGCATCAGGGCTGCTGTGTATTTACTGTATGTATGTCAAGTCAAATGGCTTCTTTATACTGTTTCCTTTAAACGTCAGTTCAATGTTTCTAAGATTTATGGTATAAATTTTTGGAAAGTCTTTTGGCAGCAGCATGTAAAATTTCTTCCTGTCAAAACTAAAATTGTTTGCTGTAATAGTTAGAAAATTGTTATTTGATTCCTACAATATTCAGCATTGCCTCTTAAGCAGGATAGAAAGATTTTTAGTACAATATACAAAAAGAAAAATGCTTGCACATTGTTTCCATTACTTTAAAAATGGAATTTAAAGATTATAGTCTGGGAAAGGAAGATTGTGGTTTTTAAATGCATGATATGCAGCAGATAAACAGTAAAATATTCAAGCAAAGACAGCTGTATCAGTTATAAATTACTATTATCATCTTAGAGAATTCAAAAGAGCTTTGAGGGAAATAAACAAAGCCCTAAAAACACTCAGGTGTGGATTAACTGAAAGGGTCAAAGCTCACAGAGGCATCTTTATCCTCTGTTTAAAGTGCTACTAACACATTTGACACATCATCCTCTGGGCTGGGTCCTGTATTTGACATGTTTTTTTCTGAAACACCCTATCTTCAAAATGTCTGTCCCAACTCAGGAAGGAGCTATTACAAATGCATGAAATTACATTTCTAGTGCTACTTAATGCGTTGTCTAGATGATCAGGGAGCAATCTTTGCAAAGATAGGAGTATTTTGGAAATAGTGTTTGATCACCAGGGAATCTGATCCTGCAGTTGACATACAGTTGACTAAGGTGAGTGCCAGTATCCCTGAATGGTCACATTTATTTTTTTCAGTTTGCTAATATCCTGGTTATGGGGACTCCAGAGTAATATGCAAGTGGTCTATTTATAGGGGGAAAGGAGAAGGAATGTCTATGTGCCTGCCCAGACCCCACTTATGAATACAGTGATGCAGACTGTATGCAGCTCTGTATTCATTCAGAAAGCACAGATTTTGTGGCATTCTGGAACACAAGGACCTGTGCTTCTGGGTGCTCAAATATGGGGGGGGTACAAAGTGCTAAAACATGGTGACTTGTACATGTTTTTATACTTTTTATACACAAACTTACATTTATTTGTATTGAGGCATAATGCTGCTGTAGCATTCCACATACACCACTATCTCTTCCCATTCTTTCCCTGCTTACCTAGTGTAACCCACATCCATATCTCTGTCTGTAGTAATGCCTTAGCATAGGATGTCTCCCTAGTGTCTTTCTGGCACTTGGGGAACCTAATCTATTTAGGTAAATAAAATGGATTGCTTGGTATTTACTGATGCCCCTTCCAAAGCAGTTGCCCTCTTTAGCCCTAGTGTTTGTTAGGGTTGGTAAAAACAGAGGAGGATCTTTGTGGCAGAACAACAGGAGTATGGCCAATGTTCCCTCTAATTTCTTGTTGGTTTAGTACATAAAATGTAATTTATGAATATAGTTTTTAAAACGTGTGCACACAGAGAGGTGGGTGATCTTATTAGATCCAGTAATAAAAGAGCACTAAGATGTGCACTCTTGTGTCCAGGGATCAGTAAATGACCCCTGAAACCTCTAAGGAATGAAAACTATAAAAGTTTCATATTTGGATAAATATATGAACAAATAAATAAACAAGATACACCATACAAATTTCATATTAGACGGTCCTTATTTTTAAGCACTTCAAAACTTTCTGTATACTCAATAATTTGCTTTCTGGCACTGGCAATGCTTCCAACTTCCTTGCTCTATTTCAGAGCGCTTCAAAGCTTTTCAGTAGTAGTAACCAAAGGTGTGGACTAATAGAGCCCACACTCCGGTTGGGGGTAAAAATTGCTCCCAGCCGGTGCTAGGACACCCACACTAGGAGGGAGTGACATCATGTGCATAATGAGCAAGTTGTGGCATTTGCCCTAACATGGCTGCTCGCACTGGGAGCTCCCTCCCGGTGTGGGTGACCTAGAGCCGGTGGGGGCAATTTTTTAAAAAAACTACTGTTAGCCAAGAGGTGCCCTTTAACCTCAACCATGTGATGCAGTCCTTTTACCTCAATAGGTCCAATATTACTCCATCCTGGCATTTTGATGCCTTTCTCTGCTCTTTTCTCTTGTTTTCCAGGATAGCGTCATTCTCTCTCTCTTGCAATTTGATGCCTTAATATGCTCTTGTTTTCCAGGATAAATACAGGGTGTAGGAAGTATTTGCTTCCAAAGTTGTGAAATATTGCCAGAGAAAAACTAGCATCAACATATGAATCAATCAAAACATTTTTATTGGCCTATCATTTACTTTAAGCACACTTTTTACTAGAATCTCCATAGGTGTCAGATAATCATTGACAGTTAGATCCAACTGAGTAGAAGATGTATTAGAGTTCACTCAATTAAAATCATTAAAATCACCAGAAATCCTGTCTCTCTACATGCAGAATTTGTGCCAAATTATGTCTAATTGAATGTGGTACCCCCTTGTGGTTTTGGATGGGGTTTCATTGTGTAACTAGAAATTAGACCATACACAAAGGTTTCACCTTTTTATTATCCTATTTACAGTATATAGCATAATAAAATTCCACAGCACTTTACAGGTATGAAAAATCAATGAGGGGAATGTAATAAAAGTCACAAAAAGGAAAACAACTTGCACCAATAAGAATAAAAACTTGCATTTCACAATGTAATATACTTACTTAAACTGTTATTGCATTGCGAATGTTGAAGAAGTGCTTGAAGGTGTTGTAATCTTTTGGAGCAAACAACCTTTTCAGTAAGAAGTTTTATTACATTCACGGTTCACTGGTGTAAACTATAATGTTTGCATTCTTCCTTCCACTGAAGAGTTCTGGGGTTTTTGCATTGTGAATAGTTGTTCAGTTACCAACTTTTATTATATTCCCCCATAAACATTTTATCAGGAGCCAATTGCTAATATCTAGTTGTATAACACCTACTTATGAACATCATTCAGATCACATATATACATGTTATAGCTTTATCATGATCCACTAAACCTTGTGGTTCTGGAGTGGGAGGAAACTGCAGTACCTAGCGCTTAACCTAGAGCTATACAAACTTCAAACAGGTAGTGCCCTAAAATTATTTAATCAAATACTGTATTAAGAGGAAGCTACCATGTTTATAATCAGTTGTGACTGTCAAAGAGGTACGGTACAGTAACAGCCAAAACATAGGAAACCTCCAAGCAAATGAGGGTTGTCTAGTATTGGGGTTATGTAATAAAAGTCACTAAGTTTGCCCAGGGGCAGTAACCCATAGCAACCAATCAACAGGAACCATTTACTGGTCACCTGTTTAAAAGCAAACATCTTATTGGTTGCTGTGGGTTACTGCTCCTAGGCAAACATAGAGCCATTTATTACATATAGGAGTTTATCTCTAAGTTGCTTGGAAATGAACATTAGTGAACAACTAATTGCATGCTGGGGTCCTCTAGTGACCAAATAGAGGTATAGCCACAAAATCTCCAAAAAATCCTACAGCCATGCTGTTTGTAATAAAAATCATTTTTATTAAACCATATTTAAAATATCAAATAATCCCCATATGGAGCCTAATTGTCTAGTATTCTGACTTGTTTTGATATGTGTTCTTTCTGACCAAATGGGATAATTATTTACTTACGTGTGTCTAGAAAACAAGAAAGCTACAAGATTTATATGTGTGTCATTGTGTACTGTGAGCAAATTAAGTTGAGTCTGTGTCAGTTTTTGCCATAGACTACTGAATTTACTGATGTTATATTGAGGAACATGTTTACGGGAAAAGCAGAATCATCCACTCCTTTGCATCTATGAACACCTTCAGCCTTTGCAGTTATCTTTAGGATGTATATAGTATGTGGGTGCCACGTGTAAAATGAATGCTATAGGTTCAATGCAACCTTATTCTTCTACACTTTATTCTGCATGTTTCTATTTATACAATCCTTGCCCCACATTTACAAATTACTTATTGTCTTCTGACAGCTGTATGTATGCACAGTTCTTGCAAGCCATTGGACATTACAATGGATTCCCTCTAAAGCAGTAGCTACCATACCATGGCTTCCCAAAGCATTCACAAAGGGTTTATAAAGGCCAGTTAGAGTAAGTTTGTGATACGTCTATTTGCATTCTAGACTGTCATGGAAGCCTAGATGAAACATTAGTTAAGGTTAGTTCTGGTGTATACTTATTTTCTATTTCAGATATTTTGGAACTATGGCTGAAAGATCAGAACAACATTTGTTTTGAGCTGGCAAAGTGGGCAAATCACAGACCAAAAACCAGCTGTTCAAAACTACAGCATACAGCTACGTTTAAAGAGCCCACCAAAGTGTGAAATTGGTGCTTTGCTATAAAGATAGTAGAGGGAATTGGAGCTTACAGAATCTGACCTGCTAGAGTCCGACAGAATGATTGAATACTTATATTTTGGAGAATATTTATTATTAATGCGTAAAATGAGAGGGAACATAAGACACTCTTTTATATTAATTTCTCTGTGTTTTTTTAAAGACCTATCATAATGCATTTACGTCATTGGGAAGTAGTGCAAAGAAGTTTAAAATGCTGCAAAAAAATACATTTTTTTTACACCATATACTTGTACTTGACTTCACGTTTGCATAAAATCATAACACAACTTTATAAGTACACATTCATTAACATGATGTACCACTGCATTAACGTGGCGATATATATTGTGTTCTGGCAAAAAAAATTATACACAGATTTAGAAATATCTGAAAATGTTCAGAAGGCAATGTGCATTTATGTTGACCTGGGGCTCTGAAACTTGGCAGCCATCCTCACTGCATTTTAGCAATGTTTATGCAAATGATTTGTTGAATATCAATAAATAAGTAGGATTCAAACCAGACAGTCCCAGGCACGTGTAGTACAGTAAGATCCAAAACATTCATTGTGTTGCATGACCTGAAATTTGAAGTCTACCACCTGTAAGTGTAACAGTACACAAGCTTTTGCCTGCGGAGGCCATTACACCTCTGTGCCGTACTTACAACTGATTCCCCTTCATTATAATGGGAAAGAACAAGTCAAGAAAATTCATAAAGGGAAATCAAAATCACCACATGTGATGTTACCTGGTGTCTTTGAGATGGAATTTATTTTGGCTAATTATTATTTTTAATACACTTCTTGTTACAGACTTTTACAACTTTTTAAATGATAAATAACAGAGCAACTTTTGGCCACATGGTGGCAATATAGCTCTAGACTCTCTTCTATCTAAGAATATTCAGTGTATTGTTTATTTTTCAATTATTCTGATTTCTTCTGCAAGCTTCTATGAAAATGATGCAAAAAGTTCAATTTTGTATGCGCTTCCTTTACAAATAAATTGTACCAATTTTGCGTTTCCCTTCACTTCCCAAGCGGCTTGATTGTCTGTTCTGTTGTGCAGAATTCTGTGTACTAAGTCCACGATCCTTATATCCAACGGCTGTCTCTTAGCTTAGAAGACATAAGAAAGACATAAAGGCACACCAATGTGCGTTATCGTGATAACGGCACCAGATCCCTGCTTTGTTTGTACTTACAGGATCTCCCGGACATGATCGCAAGTTAGAATATACTCGTAGTGCAATACACGATCGATCGGACACGATCACAAGTTAGAATATACTCGTAGTGCGATACAGCTACTGTATTGCACTACAAGTATATTCTAAAGGTGGCCCTAGGGCCCAACGATCCGATCCTAACGAATGGTAACGGGCGGTCGGATCACAGGACCGCATCAACAAACAGATGCGGCCGCGATCCTATGGGATTTTTAGTCCCATCCGATCGAGATCTGGCCGACTTTCGGCCAGATCTCGATCGGGGAAGCCCGTCGGGGGGCCCCATACACGGGCCCATAAGCTGCCGACTCGGTCTGTCGGCAGCTTTTATCAGCCCGTGTATGGCCACTTTAACTTGCAATCGTGTCCGGGAGATCCTGTAAGTACAAACCACGCAGGGATCTGGTGCCGTCACGATAACGCACATCGGTGTGCCTTTATGTCTTTCTCGTGTTTTCTAAGCTAAGAGACAGCCATTGGATATAAGGATCGTGGACTTAGTACACATTTTCCGGATTTCTGCACAACATAAAGACAATCGAGCCGCTTGGGATGTGCAGGGAAACGCAAAATTGGTGCAATTTATTTGCAAAGGAAGCGCATACAAAATCTAATTTTTTGCAATTTTTAGGGGTGGAATCCCTCTGTATATGCGCATCCAGTGTGATATATCTGTGCAAGGTGTATACTGTTTCTTCTATATGAAAATGATGCATTTAAGAAGCTAATAGCTACTGAATAGTCTTAAGGCCTTACGGTCTGTATTATGAGCTAAAAGCAACCAAATTCGAAAACTGGTGTAGAAATGTCTTTATAGGGATGTGTAAATGTCATATGCATTCATATATGCACTTACTATGTGTTCTTCATTTACATTGTTATTTCTTATACTTTTTTATGCTAGTGGCACATGAGCCATGAAAATGTGGCCTTTTTATAAGAAATTGCTTAGCTATCATTTAACTAATGCAGCCTGTAAATAATCACAGTAAATAATCAATAGACTCAATTATAAATAACTTAATTATAATAATATTATATTACATATATTATTATTTATATATAATTTATATATATTATTTATATAGTATACATACAAAATACAGTATATGTATCATTAATATATTTGATATATTTTTGATTTTTACTTCATTTCCTAATTACTAAGCTAAAATACAGAAAATTGTTTCCATTAAATTGGTCTTACTTTTTTTTTTCCACAGAAAATTGTGGGACGTTTTTTCCGGCTGTGAAAAAAGATCCAAGCAAATATTTAAAGCCTTGTTCGGATGCAGTGAAACACTGGTTAAGGGACCTCAAGAACTCTGGGAAAACTCTACTATTAATCACTAGTTCACACAGTGACTACTGCCTCCTGCTGTGTGAACATATTTTAGGGTAAATATACTGTATATGTAAATATAAAGATACTGTTATATGTATTTAATACTATGAATGATTTCTACAAATCACAAAAACTCTTTGGCACCCTGACCCATATTTCCAGGTCTACCTTTTACCAACTTTGCCTCAGTATCTCCATTTTTGCTTTAATGAGGTTTTATTAAAGACTAAACAACATTTCTGACTGGAGTAGTTTTTTTTTGTCTTTGTTATTGAAGGAGAAAGAATTTTTTTGTATGGCATTCCTGTTCAAGTTACCAATCTCTCTTCGCCTGGCCAGGTAGCCTTCTTTTCTCCAGTATGTTTAGTTGCAGCAGTTGCAGGTTATAACAAAAATAATCAAACAGCAGTACACAGCTCAGAGAGCAGGTATAAAAATGGTACCATAGCACCAGGGCTAGTCAGGAGGCTACACGTGAGACAGTTTTACACAGCTTCCTGATCATAGTGAAGAACACCAGAAGTGTAACAGGTGCTAGATAAGAGAAACTAAGGTGACGATGGGCAGGCAGGTTCTGTATAAAGGGAGCAGTTACAGGACTTCTTTGACTATATTTTTTTTCATATATTAAGGTACTCACGAGGGTTTATTTCTCAATTTATGCCAAAGATCACTAGGATAACAAAGTGCATATTCCAGTAATTAAACTTACATTACATGTAATACCTTGATTTAAAAGAGTGAAGGGATGATCAGTGATTAGTGATGGGCGAATTTCTCCCGTTTTCTATAGACGAAAAATTTGTGCGAAATTTGTGAAACGTGAACTTTATTGCCGGCGCATAATGTACGCCGATGACAATTCCGACGCCAGCAACAATTTGACGTGCATTAAAGTTAATGGGTGCTTGTAATTGTCACTGGCGTTGGAATTGTCGCCAGAGTCAAAACATTTTCACTGCAATTTCGCTAATTTATTTGCCAGCGGTGAAGCATAGAAATTCGATGTGAATTCACGCCTGACTTATAAACTCGCCCATCACTATTAGTGATATTTAGAGATAATTTGCATTATTAACTTTAATACACTGAAGTCGCCAGGGAAAAGATAGTTGGTTAGAAAAAGCCATCTCTTATTTGATCAGCTACTGGAAAGGGAATTTTCTTTTCTGTTAGAGTTCAGACTGATGTGCTGCTGACTGATAGGCCTATTTAATGCATCACAGTGTACATGGTTAATAATTTTTCTTTTCTTTGCCACACTAACTCTATCAGGCAGCCTTTTTCATCTACAGAGACCCCGTTTTTATTCACTGTGCATTTCTGAAATAAAAACCAAACTAGATATAATTATGTATATTATAAATCTGTTGCATTACACTTATACAAATACATATATGTAAATCAATCTGTAATGCTGCAATTGCTTTGCATGTGTCTCTTCACAGCCTATTTCATCCTTCAAGCACTTTCTAGATCAATAAATATTTTAATTGAAATTGATCTGGTTTTTCTTTTTGGTTTTCCAGGAAGAATTTTGAAGAGCTGTTTGATATCATAATAACCAATGCCCTAAAACCTGGTTTCTTCTCTCTTATTCCACAACAAAGACCCTTTTGGGCTCTTGGTAAGAATAATTGTAAATTTTGTTTCTTAACTAGGCTTTTGTTTTACTTTTAATTGTCTACCATTTATATGTATATGTGTGTGTGTATATATATTTATTTATATAGCACTATTTGTGTTGAGACACAGGAGAAACAGGGCCCCAAGTCCACAGAGCTTACAATGAATTTACAAATGGGGAGGTCCATTTATTGTGTTTGGGGCGTTGGCCCATAAGATTTGAAACATATTTTCTTCTACACGGATAGGATAAGGGCACGAATGGCTGTTTTAGTAGCCATATAAGAAAAAGACAGATTGTTGCTATTCTGCTTATTCTGGCATAACCTGTAGCTCAATCTCAATCTCAATCTCACGTGAGCCTGCACCTTTTTTTAGTTGCTTTTGAGCCCCTCAATAAAACATGTATTATTAAAAAAATTAAAAAGAAAAAATATACATAATAGTTTAAAAATATATAATAGTTTAATGGTCCTTTCTGTAGGGGTTACCTGTAAACTCCTAACAGGTAATCAATATTTATAGAGATACAAGGCATTTAGAAATAATAGAAAAATCTCTATTTATTCTCACATAATTCACACATAACAACCAAATGTGCGTAGACCCTCCCAGAAAAAAAAAGGTGGGGGTCTTCACGAGAGGAACAGAAAAAAAATGCTGCCTGACTTCAGGTAAGATTTTTCTTATACTGTATTTCTGATTGCACTTGAGTCTTTATAAATAAGTCTACATTTTAATTTTTGCCTGACTGAAAACTGCTGAATTTCAGAGCTTCTGACAGGTTGAATAGATTGTAAACTAAATATATCCTGTTAATACAGCTGCAAGGTAATATAACTTTACCAAATTCCTTTTGTGTTTTTGCAAAACCAAATGTATTGGCATCTTGAATGCAAATGTGTATATAAGTTCCAAATCAACATGCTCATGCCGGTCCTGAACACTTGTGAAAGAAAGGAGTTTGGTCCCTGAAATATTGTGTGTAGATCAGTGATCCCCAATCAGTAGATCGTGAGCAACATGTTGCTCTCCAACCCCTTGGATGTTGCTCCCGGTGGCCTCAAAAGAGGTGCTTGTTTTTGAATTTTTGGCTTGGAGGCAAGTTTTAGTTGTATAAAAACCAGGTGTACTGCCAAACATAGCCTCAATGTAGGTTGGCAATCCACATAGGGGCTACTAAATGGCCAATCACAGCCCATTTTTGGCACCCCATGAACAATTTTCATGCTAGTGTTGCTCCCCAACTCCTTTTACTTCTGAATGTTGCTCACGGGTTCAAAAGGTTGGGGATACCTGGTGTAGATCATAATAGCGCTATACTGTAATAAAAAGCACATACGCTTTTTGAAAGAGCCATCTGACGTCTTTGTTTTGCAAATGTATGAGCAGTTAGCCAGAAGAGTATTCTATTGAAGCACCAAATACGTGATAAAAAGTTCAAAGTTTAGAATTTGTACAGTATATGGCCTTGGAGGCAGATCTGCTAGTGTAGAAGGATATTTTAGCAGATAAACGAATGGGTTAAGTTTAAAATAATGTCACATATTTTGGAATGATTATTCCAGTTTGTTATTTTTAAAGTAGTATCACTTTCCTTGGTATTGCCCTGTTTGTGCTTACATCTGCTGGATAGTTTATCAGATGACCTCAGTTCCACAGAAAAGCTATACCACTTCATAAATTCTTGCTGAAATTTAATCTGAAAGTATTCCAGGGAATGTCATTTATACACAGTGACTAAGTATATTTTGAACAAAAAAACCCAGCTGTTACCAAAGAATTCTTTCAACATCATTTCCTGTAGTTATTTTTGCTTCCAGTTTTCCATTTATAGTGTACATAGTACAGTGTAGTATAGTGTAATTTATTGGGCATATTTACCTTAACTTTTTATTGTTATGAAATAATGTACCATTAAATGAATAGAAACAACACCAACGAACTAATTAAATGAATAGAAGCAACACTATTTTATTTCTTATATCTATAAGATATTCTAGAATTGTCACTGCTTTATGCAGGCAATGAGCGAACATAGGGGAATTTGCCCATTTTCTATAAATATTCTCTACCATTGATTCATTTTGTGCGGGCCAAGGCCTCACTGATGTCAGATACTAGGCCATACCATTGGTATGTTTTCATCACACTTAATGCATGTACTGTATAGGAGGTGAAGAGGATTTTTGAACAGAATAATTAAAGATGGAAATACACAAGATAGGAGGCATTTTGGTTGGTGCATTGTTCCCTCAGTAAATTGCATCAATTGAAATATCACCATGATCTTAGTCTTGACTTTAAAATAGAGTATTATGGTATGGACCAGAAATGGAACACTTACCCGATATCATTAGAGGAGAGGTCAAAGCTGAAGGAACTGCTAATGGAAGACATCACATATATACTCTATGATTATAAAGGTATGGGACCTGTTGTCTAGAATGCTTGGGACTTGAGGTTTTCCAGATAAGCGGTTTTTCCTTAATTTGGATCTCTAATCCCATAAATCTATAAAATACCAAATAAACCCAAAAAGATTTTTTTTGGCCTCATATAAGTATTAATTATATCTTATTTAGGATTAAGTACAAGGTACTGTTTTATTATTACAGGGAAAAGGGGAAATCATTTTTTAAAATGTTGATTAAAATGAAGTATCTGGAAGGTGATCTTTCTGTAATTTGGAACTTTTTGGATAATGGATTTCCAGATAATTGAACCCATTATCATGAAACTAAATAAATGCACTTACATTACTGAAGGTTAAACAGCACAAACAATAAGAACTTTTCCTTTAATGTAATGGGGCAGCCCTAGCAGTGTTTATAAAAATGCAACAGGTCTGGTTAAAATGTTACTTGGACATATACATACGTAAAGAGATACTGACATCAGAAAATAACTTTTTTATTATCAATCATAACATTGTCTTTGAATGCTATTAATAATTTTACCATAAAAGTATTTGCCTGATGCTTTTACATTACCTTTCTTACTACTCTGTTCCTCTATGCAGGGACTGCCATAGGTTGGCAAAACAGTCAGGTTTAGGAACTTCAAGTAACAATTACTTACTATCAGGGCCGCCATTAGAAATCACGGGGCCCCTACCCACATTGGCACCCAAGCCCCGCCCCAGACCCGCCCACTCCACATCACATTTAAAAGATCACACAGACATCAGTGCTTAAAAAAAGTAACCCCCACACAAGTTATAAAAAGCTATTGATGGTCAGGGCCCCCTTATAAGTTAAAAAAAACATTGGCGCCAGGGCCGCCCATAACAGTTTTTTTAAAAAGCATTGGTGCCAGGGCCCCCCCTTACAAGTAAAAAAAATTGTGGCCCCAAAAAAAATATATTTTTTTAAAAAACATTGGCGCCAGGGTCCCCCTTACAAGTTAAAAAAATTGGGGCCCCAAAATTTTTTTTAAAAAAAATATTGGTGCCAGGGCCCCCCTTACAAGTTTGGGGCCCCAAAAAATATTTTTAAAAAAATACATTGGTGGCAGGGGCCTATAGAATATTAAAATAATACATTGGAGGCCAGGGGATTAAAAAAAACAAAAAACACAAATTGGTGTCCAGTGGAATTGAACTCAACTTTGCCCCCTTTCGTGACTTTGGGTCTTTTCGCCGCTTCAGGACTTCAATTCCGGCTGTTTTCGTGACTTCGGGTCTGTTCGCTGCTTCAGGACTTCAATTTTAACTGTTTTCATGACTTCGGGTCTTTTCGCCTTTTTGGGACTTCGGCTTTGGCTATTTACGTGGCTTCGGGTCTTTTCGCCGCTTCGGGAGTTTGGCTGTTCAGCTTTTCGCACTTCCGCATTTTAGGCTGTTCGGCTGTTTGGGATGGCCGCAAATCTTCGGCTCTGGCAAGGGTGGCCCGGCTCTTTCTAAACTGCAGCACTGCCGGGCCCCACTTCATGCCCGGGCCCGGGACACTTGTCCCACCTGTGCCCCCCTGATGGCGGCCCTGCTTACTATACATGAAAAACATTTAATGTGACCTATAGGTAACTTTTAATGTAGATTAATATTTTGAAAAGTGTCAGTATCACTTTAATACACAGACTTACTGATTTGAGCCATGGCTCTGGTACAAAATTGTGTGCACAGACCCTTATTTATTGCCCCTAAACACAAATACTGATAGTTTTTTTTTTTATTCTATCCCTACAATCTACCTATATGCCTTATCCTCAGTATGTAGCATTTGGAACTGGTCTACATAAGAAAACTCTGCAGTTCCTATGTGTGTAGAAATAAAATAATGTAAGTTAACTTTCAGATTAGTTTTCCATTTTTGTTGTCCAGTCTACATCAAATGTTATTTTATCCTCATTGACTATTTGTATTCTTTCTTATAGAAAATGATGAAGAAATCCATATGTTGCCATCACTGGAGAAACCTGGCTGGTACTCACAGGGCAACTGGATTCATCTCTCTGAACTTTTAAAGAAAATTACTGAAAAGAGTGAACCCAAGGTACTAAAATGAGCAGAATACTGTCGATATGGCATTTAGATGCACAGAATATAAACAGTGTTTACATTTCTCCTTGATATTCCATATTAAAAAGTACAAATGCACAAGTGACTAATCCAGCATTTGAATTTCAAAATTTTTTTGGTGTCAAAACTCACAAATCCAAAATTGAATACCCCAATTTGAATATGAGATTTATCACACCTCAACCATGGAAACAGTTCTAATTCGAGTATTCAACAACTAAAACCTGCTGAGTTCATTTACAAGTCAATGGCAGAGGTCCATGAACCATTTGAAAATGTTAATTGCCTTCCTGACATTTGAGTTTTTTTCAGGGGGAAAACTCAATTTGAATTTGATTTGAATTTTCGAGTCAGGACTTTTAGATAGAATATTAGACGTTCAATATTTTTCTTAAATAACCTCCCATTTGCGTGAGTGTAATGTTCTCGTTATCAGGAACCTTGAACAATGATGGCTACACTCACATGCACAGTGAATCCCTGTGGATTCCAGTGTTCACCAAAGCCCTTTTGGTGCCTGGGCTTTCTGCTGCGGAACCAGCAAGGAAAGTGCGTATAATAAAATGTCTAAAGATGAGGTACTGGCAGGATAGTTAAAGACGTGGTCAAAAAACAGGCAGTGGGTCAAGGCAGGTGGCAAGAATCGGAGTCAAAAGTCAGGCAGGAGTCAAAAACCAGGAATTCAAATCACAAACATAACAGAAAACTGAAACCAGCTTGGGCACAGACAAAATTGAGGACAGGCTTTTTAAAGAAGATTTGGCACCAATCTTCAAATACGGCGCCTCTTTGTGACGTCATGACGCTCAGCCTCATGATGTCAGTGTCATACAGGCGGAGAAACTGGAAGTGTACGCCTGTACACAAGCGTCTTACGGTGAGTATATTCAAATTTATTAGAGTAAAAAAAAAACGAAATTCGACCTTTGATAAATAACCCCTTTGGTGTTTGCTCTTGCTATCTTGTCCATATGTACTCAAAACAAATGTCAAGGGGTCACCTGCACAAAAATTATATTGCCTGTTGAATATCAAGGTTGCCTTATATGGCATAAAAGAAACCATTTTCTAATTTTGTGAGAGTGCCCACCATTTTGTATTAATCATTGGAATATCAAGTTTAGGACCAGATTAAAATCCTTGATTAACAAAATCTCAATTTTAAAATATATATTTAAGTATAAACAACATCCCCTCTGACAATGTACAGTTATCTGAGGCTATTATTGGATTGTACAGTAGGTTGAGGCAGGGAATACTTACCAACTATGTCAGCACTGTATGTAATTGTATTTTTTTTCTTTTATCCTGTTACATTTCTTATCGTGAATATCGTGAAGCCCTGCAAAGTGCATAGCATGGCAAACCGATTAATGATAATATAAAACATAGGCTTTCCGTTTGTCCAATTTTTATTTTCTAAAAGTACAGAACTGCTTTGTAAACAGAATGTAATTTTACTGTACTTTTATTTGGCTTCCAGGTTGTATATTTTGGAGACAGCATGCGTTCAGATATTTTCTCAGCCCATCACTATAGCAACTGGGAGACAGTCCTCATTTTTGAGGAGTTAGAAGGAGAAGAAGTTTATAAACCAAACATGACCGACTGGAGATCCTCCTTAAAAAAGAAAGGAAAATATGATGTAAGTGAAGCTTACAGCTGTTTCTTCTGTGAATCAACATCATATTTTCAAACAAACTATTTACTTTATGTTACTAAATAGCATGCAAGAAATAGCTTCTCAGGGTGACTGATGGTCATCACATTGCATCTAATACTTTATCCTACACCCTGGCTCTTCTTGCCATGCATAGATACTGAGGCCACTATTACTGATCCCATTTCTGCAACGTTTACTTTTTTGTCTTTCCTCCTCCAAACAGCAAATGTACAGGTACCTAAAATAACTGCTGGAGAATTCCCTGTGCAATTTGAAAAGTAATCATGTTTTTTTTACTATTCTTACAAAGAAGAAACATATTTTTTTTCAGGAAAGAAACGTTTCTTGATTCCATATAAGATCTTTAAACTTTTTAATTGCTACGGGTTTACGGGCTTCCTAAACAGATTTATTTATTTTTTTGATTTAATTAAAGTTGTTTCAAACATGCATGTTTCTTTTGCACACATTCAGAAACACACATGTTCCCTGAGTCTGACTGAAAGGGTAATGGGGAAAACTCAATACTTGGTAAATCATCCTTATAGTTTTAAAGCAAAATATGAAATAATGGTCAGATCGCTGTTTTAAATTTTTTTTAATTATTTGGATACAATGGAGTCTATGGGTGACAGCCTTTTACGTAATTCAAAACTTTCTGTATAATGGGTTTTTGGATACCGGATCCCATACCTGTACTGAATAGCACTGGTAAAAGTTTCTACTTTCCCATGTTTGTAAAATTACTAGACTTGGAGGTTCATTGCTAGTTTTCCCCCTTAGGACACCATTCATTTAGCATTTGTGCGTGTACTAAAAGCAGTGCATAGCATTCTTGGCCCATCAGCTACAAGGTGCACATACAGGCCCCTCAATTAATATGTGAGAATAATTTATGCATTTCTATGTATACTTGCGGAATCTAATAATTCTACCAAGTTGTGTGTTGTTTTTTTTTTAAATCTGGAAACACAGAATCAGTACACAATATCAAAAACATGGGGATCATATTTTGCGGACAACATGTCGGGCATACATGGCCTGCAGGATGTATCTTCTCTCACCTGGTGCTGCACAAGCATCAGAAACTACAGTACCATTGCAATCCCAAGTATAGCATCAATAGTAGGTAAGAGCACTATGCACCATTTCTGTTGATGGTATTTGTCATTATTTAGTAAGCAGGCTGTCTCATAAGCACACTGTCTTCCATTTAACTCTTTTCTGTTTCCCTGCACAAAAAAGTTATTTGGCACACTCATGGCTGAGCCACTCAGTGACTGGCAACATTGACAGGAGGTTCTCAAGTAGCTCTGTGGTTAGCGTTTGCCATGCAGTGCTAGGGTTATGAGTTTAATTCTGGCCTGAGCACTGTCTGCAAGGAGTTTGTATGTTTTTACTGTCTGGGTTCCTTGCAAACTCCAAAAACCTAGAGGTAGCTTAATTGACTCCTTATGATCATATACGTAGTGTATTATGTGAAAGTGATAGGGACTGGTGAGAATGATGAACGTGTGATGAATGTGTTGCACTACATAAATAAAGTTTAACAAATAAGTGGCTCAGTTATTTTCAGGAATTCTAGTTAGTATGCAGAATTTAAGAAAAAAAAGGGAAAAGAAAGCAAGACATGTGAAGGAGATGAAAAGTGCAGTGCCGGAACAAGGGAAAGGTAGAGATGAGAGAGCAGATATTAGTAAAATGTGTGTTTTTTAATTTAAAGAATAGGAAGAAAGTGGTGATACCCACTAGGCTGTATTTTGATGCCAACTATGTCTACAAAAAAATGAAGGGGCTGCTGTGCCTAGTGTATTTGTGTAGGTACAGTAAAGACCACATATAACATAGGGCACCAAAAATACGGGCTTTTTGCCATGGCTGGCTTTTAAAAAGCAAGTATGGTAGTTATTTTTTATTTAAAAAGAGAAGGAAAGGCATGTCATATATGGGGTGCCAAAAGTTTGTATTTACTTACCTGACACTCCAGGCCTGTGCTCCTATCAGCAACAAACGAATAGACGATGCGGCTAATGGCGCAGCTCACCCGTGACACGCCGGCTCCTGCTCAGCCGCAGCTCTCGTGATACATCGGCTCCTTCCAGCCGGCTTCACTCACACTTTAGTGGTATCGCTGCGGAGCGCCATTCAAAGCAACAACGGAGTCTGGCGTTTGAATATCAGATTTTCGGCTTTATTAAGCGCATTAAAATTGTAGAGGGGGGTTACATCTAACGCGTTTCGTGTCAGTAAACCTGACACTTCATCAGAGTGATTAGTGCATGCCTGTATAGGCGCTTAAATAGTGACACATATGCATATCATTAGTGAATCAAAGGGGAAGAACATTCTCACAAAGCAATATACAAGTGTTTGAAATTATACATAAAATATAAAATATAAAATAAACTAGAACATATAAATCTCTGTGTCATAGTAGCAATCAATTATTTCAAAGGAATTCCTGGTTAATACATATATTTTATACATCAATTACTTTATACCATATTCTCATATATGTGAATAAGAATGTTGAATTAATAATTTATAATTAATGAATAATAGTTAATTTTTGAAAAAAGTTACCCCTTTGTGTTCAATTTATTATCCATAATAATTTAGTTTAAAAGTGCCTAAGTGATAAAGTGATGTACTTTTGTTGGTGAAAAAGTAAGAGGGTGGGGGGGGGGAGAAAGGAAAGTGCATTTTCATTCATTTATATATGACTTTATATTTCTAATGATATTAAAAATACACACCCTTATAGTATCAAGAAATCTAATTAATGTATCACTATATTTATCGTAAACTTTCTTTAAAAAAGATTTCGTTTATTTTTGTTTATTACTTACTTAACTTCCACCTTCTTGTTAGAACAGTATAATAGAATAGATAAGGAATTTTTTAAAAGGCCAAATTTAGTTTATACTGGATTATTATTTACTAAAAACATTTATTGGAGTGATTGATATCGCTCTGTTCAATTTTTAAATTTCTAAATTATATAAAATAGAATTAATAAATAATATTAACAGACGAATTTCAGAATAATTAATAACAATCTATCCAATAAAGGCTTTTATCTCACACTCTCTGTTCAGCCCAAATGGTGTAACTGTATCCAATAGGGTCATCCATTTGACTTCCTTCTTAGACAACAATGTATCTATATCGCCTTTTCTCTTTCCCAGTTTAACTGCTTCAATTGCCTGGAAAGATACAGAGTATTCATTAGCTTCATGTTCTTGTATCACATGTTCCGCTATAGCGGAGGATATGTCTAGCCTATGCATGCTAGATGTTCAAGTACTCTATCCTTCAGCCATCTCTTAGTCTTACCAACGTATTGTTTACCACAGCGGCATGTTGCTAGATATATAACATTTGATGTCCTGCAGTTTACATACGTTCTACAATTGTATATTTTTTTAGTTTTACTGCTCTGAATTTCCTTGGACACATTTATAAATCTACAGCATTTGCAGATGTTCGCACCACATCTGTATGTTCCAACAGCATTCAACCACTTTGTTTTATCCTTTTTATTAGGTAGCATACTCGGGGATACTATATCTCGTAAATTACTTGCTCTTCTATAAATAAATTGAGGTTTCTTTAAATCGAGTGATGTCAGAATAGGGTCTGATCTTAGAATCCCCCAATGTTTTAAAATTATATTCTGAATTTTCCTCGCTTCCATACTATATGTAGTGATAAATTTCATTCTGCTCTTATCAAATGCCTTCCTCTCATTTTTATATCCACCTTTTTTATTTTTCAAAAGCTCTGATCTATTACTGAGTACTGCTGTTTCATAGGCTTTCTTAATGCATTCTGTACTGTAGCCCCTAGATATCAATCTATCCCACAATTCCATGGACCTGTCGTGGAAGGAAGCCCATGTGGAGCAGTTACGTCTAAGACGTATAAACTGGCCAACTGGGATGCCTTCCAAGAGAGGTCCAGGGTGATTGCTTTCACGTCTCAGCAAAGAGTTTCTACTAATAGATTTTCTGTATATGTCAGTATCTATCTGAGTGCCTTTAGTGATAAATTGTATATCTAAATACTCTATTGTATTCTTATCATAATTATACGTAAAGCATATGTTTTTGTCATTGTTATTACAGTAATCAATAAATTGTTTCAACTCTAGTTCCGTACCTTCCCAAATTATTATTAAATCATCAATATAGCGGTAATAACCCTTTATATTGGCACTATATATAGATTGTTCACAAAAAATATGATGTTTTTCGAACCAGCCCATAAATAAATTGGCGTATGAGGGCGCGAACCGCGCCCCCATTGCTGTCCCACACCGCTGTAAATAAAATTAGTTGTTAAACATAAAGTAATTGTGCGTCTACAGATACTCAACTGCTTCTATTATAAATTCATTTTGTTCATCTGTATAAAGACCTTTTTCTTTCAACCAATATTGTAACGCGAAAATCCCATCACTATGCCTAATAGAGGAATATAGGGCCGTGACATCCATCGTCACCCACATATATCCTTGTTTCCACTCAATGTTTGTTAATTTGTTAATAGCATCTCCACTATCTCGTAAAAAGGAGGGCAGTTGTACTACCATCGGTTGGATCATTTTGTCTATGTATTCACTTAACCCTTCATTTAGAGAGCCTATCCCAGCAATTATAGGGCGTCCCTTAGGTTGTTCAAGACTCTTGTGAACTTTGGGGAAGGTATGAAAGACGGGTATTTTCGGAAACTGGCGCCATATATACTCCATCTCATTCTCACTCAGGATATTCTCAAATTTACCATATTCTAATAGTCTCCTAAGTTTATTTTGAAAACAGGACGTCGGATCATTGTCCAACTTTGTATAATTAATCTGATCTGTTAATTGTAATGTAATATCCTGTTCATAATAATCCCTATCTAAAATGACTATTGCTCCTCCCTTATCTGAATTTCTAACCACTATGTCTCGATTTTCTTTGAGAGATTCCATCGCCTGGTATTCCTGTTTTGTTAAATTGTATTTATTATTCTTTCGATTTTGTTCTCTTTTATCCTTTTGTTCCTCCAAAGTTTTTAAATGCTCCTATCAGCATTAAACTGCACCAGCCCGGGGTTATTCCAGCGAGCGCCATGGAGCTCTCCTCTTTCTGCTTTTTCTTTCTTCTCTTTCTTTCTTCTGCGCATGCTCAGTAGAGTGAAAAGCTGAACTTTATGGTAACAGCCAACTATTTCGTAAGTAGGTACAATCACTTTGGGGTGTCTAACTTTTGGCACCCCAAAGTAAAATTGCCTTTCCTTCTCATTTAATTACATTTTCTAGTGGAATACATGTTCCAGAAGGGATATCTTTACAGGAGACTTTTTTCTTGTGTTGTCCCATGTGGAAATGAGCACTCTCTCCCTGCTTTAGGAAAAAGCCAACCCAACCCATCTTGGGTTGGATCAAGTACAAGGTACTGTTTTATTATTACAGAGAAAAAGGAAATAATTTTAAAAATTTAGATTATTTGATTATAATGGAGTCTATGGGAGATGGCCTTTCCGTAATTCAGAGTTTGCTGGATAATGGGTTTCCAGATAATGGATGCCATATCTGTACTTTGTTCTTCTGAACAATGGGGCAAATTCACTAAAGCGCGAAGCGGCTAACACTAGTGCAAATTCACCAGCATGACGTCATTTCATTATCTCGCCGATTTACTAATGGGTGCTGACGTAAAGAGTGGACCTTCTCTAGCGCTACTTCGCAACCCTTATGCCAGGCAAAGTTGCGCTATGGCGAAGGGACGTAACTACGCTAATTCACTAACTTGCGCATTTTACTGAACGTTACCTATTGCGCCAGAATTTACTTCGCCAGGTCAGACCAGGCGAAGTTCAATACAATAGATAGGAGTTTGTCCAAAAATAGTTGGAATTGTTTCTAAGTCCCAAAAAACGCTGTCGTCTTTTTTAAGTGTGATAAATAGCGTAAATTTTTTTTGGGGGTATCCTCCTTCCTCCCTACATTTCCTAACATATGGCAACTCAACTATACAGTGGGCACATGTGTAGGGCAATAGAACACCTTTATTTTATCCTTTAAAGGTTTCCTGGGCTTGTGTAATGTAATGTAGTTGCTGCAGCATATACGTCCATTATATTTTAACTTCGCGCTGTATGCAAATTAGGCATCGCTAGCGAAACCCTGATGAAGTAACGAAAGCGCAACTTCGCTCCCTAAGCGCAACTTCGCATTTTAGTGAATTTGCGTAGCGTTGACGAAACTACGCCTGGCGAAGTGCGGGGAAGCTGTCTCTGGCGCAACTTTGGAACTTAGTGAATTTGCCCCAATGTCTGGAAGGACCCATTTTACTCAGATTTTCAGAGAGAAATGCACTATAACTAGCATGCACAACAGTTGTTGCCTTCCTTCCTTAAAGGGATCCTGTCATCGGAAAACATGTTTTTTTCAAAACGCATCAGTTAATAGTGCTACTCCAGCAGAATTCTGCACTGAAATCCATTTCTCAAAAGAGCAAACAGATTTTTTTATATTCAATTTTGAAATCTGACATGGAGCTAGACATTTTGCCAAAAGTCAGGCACCCCCCACCTTACAGTGGTTATAATCACTTACCTGATACCCTTGGCCAGTATTCCTGTTATCAGATCCGGTCCTGGGTACTTCTGTGTGAGCACCACAAAACAATCCTTTTCCTTCTTGTTCTTTCTTTTCTTGCTGCACATGCGCACCCATGTGAAGGAAGATGATTGCTCTGTGGTGTTCCTGAAAAGAACTCCGTGCCGGTGCTGTTTTTTGCTAACAAGATCACTATACCAGGTAAGTCAGGTAAGTGATTATAATCAATGGGGGGGTCCTTCTTTCCCCTCTCCTTTAATGAATGGGTCAATACGTGCAACATTTGTGTCCCTTTTAGTGGCTGTGCGTAAATGAGAAATAAGATCTGACAGATTGGCAGATAACACCTGAAACCCGACCCACAACCCGCAGACCCGCATCCATACCAGCAAACTAAATGCCAACCCGCAAAACCCACTTTTTTTGCGGTATCCGCAGATTCACTGCAGGACTCTATAGTATGCCACTCGAATTCCAGACAGCCAGCTTTTGCTGTTTCCATAGTCCATTCCTTATTAATGTACATTTTGGGAATTTAAAGTTTGTAGTTATTAAGTACCATTCTGGTGCTTAGTACAAATGACCCAGGGACTGCTTACTTTGTGTATTTGCCATATACCAGCACCAACCCCCACTTGCTCTGATTTACAGTTTTTACTTTTTATGGGGTGTAATGGACCCTCTTTATAGCTCCTTACTGGCCTTGTTTCAGAATAGCTACTGATTATATACAGCATTACAAGTCATATAAAATATACAGTATATTCATCTGCATTTTTGTTATGACCTATTCCTTGTGGGAATGGAATGTATATAAATCTGAATTTGATGTCTTTGTTTCAGATCTGCCTCTTGATTACAAGTTCAGCCGTTTCTCCGCTGACAACTTAGAGACTGAAGGCTACTATCCCTACCTGCCACAAGCCCTGATACAAGAAAAATGAAGGGACCAGGCTCGGTTTTGTGGAAAGGCCACCTAGGCCCGGGCCTAGGGAGGCAGGATTGCTTCCCAACCACACCCACATTGGTTCAAAAATACTGGGGATGCACTGGAGATACAATCGTTTTTTAAATTTCCTGTGCACCAATCCCCATTGCTCCAGTCCAGATGATGAAAATTTGCATGAATAAAGGGGAGGGGACAGGGGCGACGAATGGCAGTGGCCTAGGGGCGCCCACTATGTAAATCCGGCCCTGGAAGGGACTGCTGCTTAATTTTTCCTCCAAGTTTTGTTGTAACATGATCAACCGTAATAGGTGTTAACCTTCTTTTTTTTTATTTCTGTAAAACAGAAAGGTAGTTTACATATACTTTTCAAAGCTAGCTGAGCCTACTGGTGAATCAGTATTTCTGTAATTAAGAGTATTGTTAGGTACTTAGTATGGTATTACAAATGTGGATGTTTTCTAATGGTTTTGTATCATTCAGCAGAAAAGTAGCAAATGTGAAACAGTCTGCCAACTCTATGAATGTGATGCTAGACACGATCATATGCTAGGTGCAATGATAGGCCTCCATGCAATGGTCTGCAATAGAGCCTATTAAAGGTGTGGTTCACCTTTAAGTTTATATTTGTTATGTTATAGAATGGACAGTTCTAGGCAACATTGCAATTGGTCTTCAATTGCCCCCCTTTGAAGGGGGAAGTGTTACCCAATTTTACTGTAGATAGTATAGTTACAGAATATCTTCTGCTGATGGTGTTGAGTTTCCAAAATTTTTGTTGGTGTGATTTAGGCGCATCTATCCTTCACCATCAGAGCCAGGCCAAGCCAACCAGGCGCCCTAGGCAACCCAGCCAGCCGCCATGCAAAACCCCCCGCATGTGCACATTCACTGTAAAAGAGGGAGGTAGGGGGATGAGCAATGGAGGGAAGAGGGACAGAGGGAGAGAGGGTAGAGCAGCAGAGAGAGCACGACAGCCTGGACTAGGGGGTGGCAGAATACCCTTTAATAAGTACTTGCCCAGCACCCCCTCCCCCCCCCCCTATTGTTGCGGGCTAGGCAGATGGCTCTTCTGCCTTCCCCTAGTTCCAACCCTGTTCACCGTGTAATTCAACACTACCCATCTTTACTTAGGAAATGCATGATGTTCTCATTCAATTGGGGAGAGTTGGAACCAAGCAGATAAGCATGGATTTGTCTCTTGCAAATGTAGCTGTGCTTTGTACAGCTGCAGAGAACACTTTACCCCCAACTGTTATGGATAGAGGGACAACAAACCAATCTTAATGACTGTTTAGATGAGCAGGGGAGATGGAAGGTAGGCTCCTCAAGTCACAGCAAACTAAGCTTTGCAACGCTTTTATTCTATATTATTAAACATGGGATTTTTGTATACAGAAAAGAGGCATAAGTCAAAAAAAGAAAGTTCAGTTGTGTAGCAGCAATATTCTGGTGAGATACGATTGCCTCTACAACTCAAACTGATAAAAAGAAAACTCTCATTATATGTCACTATATGTGGACTGTGTATTAGGAACAAGCTGGGTCAGACAGGCCTGCCAGAATTCCACAGTATCTCCCAATGGCTCCCAGTGTGGGACAACTCCCATCAGCCTTTTCTTATTTTTACCATAAGCCTATATATCCTCTATACCATTTGGCTCAGCCCAACTCTCAGAATTAGCAATTGAGAGGTTAGCGTTACTGCAAGTCAAAATCATATATGAAAAAAAACAAAACGTTTTGGATCTTTTTTGATCATTCTTTGAAGTACCAAATATAAATACACATATTTTAAACTACAGAGAGCATGTTGTACTATGTGAATGGCTCCTCCAGTTCTCCACAGCCATATGTGGGCAGCAATTATATAATCCTGTTTTAAATCATCATATTTTGTGATTATTGTGCATCTGAAGCATTCCATCCTGTAATTCTGTGGTATTATCTATAATGCTTTTATGATAACATGTACTGACTACTATTTTAAATAGGATGAAAATTAACTTATTGAGGAATGAAAGGGTATTTGCTTAATCAGTGCTGAGTGTGCTTGTGTTAAACTAATGCAGTGCACCATTTGTATATGTATATGCACTTTCTCTTTTACAGAGTGCAGGCCTATGGGGCTTATTCACTAAGGTGCAACCTGCAAGTATCAGTGTAAACTGCCCCGCCACAGTATTATTAACCCTCTGTAAACTTGAAATTAAATTTTTGTCATTATGGGCAGCATGTGGACAGGGTACGGGGGCTCTCATACATAACCTCACTTGAGCAAAGTTTAGTAAACACAAAAAATCAAATGCAGTCATAGTGTTATCAGGGGACGCTGATTAATCACAGGTATTACTAATCAGTATTATATGATATATAATCCTCCAGGAATGAAGATTCTCCCACACACTCTTTAATTTGAATACCTACAATGTTATACTGTTCCACTTGGACAAGGCTTTGTCCATATTTTTCTCTAGAACTGCTGAAGTGCTGATTTCATTACATTGAAAATCACACTTAAGGTGGCCATACACAGGGAGATCCGTGTGCTTGGCTATGTAGGCAAATGAGCGGATCTCTCCCTGATATGCCCACATTGAGGTGGACGATATCGGGCTGATCCGATCGTGGGCCCTAGGGCCCATGCCCATTGGATGGCCCACACATGGGCCAATAAACTGCCGACTCGGTCTGGCGGCCACTTTTATTAGCTCGTGTAAGGGAGCCTTTACTGTACTTCCACAAATAAAATCTCTAAGAAGAGTCAGGCCCGGATTTGTAGCGAGTCCACAAAGGCCCGGGCCTAGGGTGGCAAAATATTAGGGCCAGCATGCTGCCCAGCCACTTTCTGAGGAGCACTGGGGAAGTGCAGCTTGTGCTTGTTATGGGGAGTGGGGCAGTGGAGCCTAGGGGTGCACACTCAGGAAATCTGGCCCTGAGAAGAATAAAATGTTTAGCTATGAGGAACAAGTTACCAATTTCTTTGCTAGATGGTTGACCTTGAATTACACATAGAGCGTCAGAAATGTGTAGATATATGACCTACAGCCACATTTCTCATCCTCCCACTCATACCTCTCCCACACGCACAAATTCTTACATTTGAAAACCAAATATGGGAAAATATATTACATGGTGAGACCTACTGTACATTTCTTATAATACAAAGGTTACTGTAGATACTGTACCTCCATTTATGATTGTGTTGATAATCTGTATCTCTTTTGTTACTGTTCCTGTACTGTGTTTGTTCAGTGTTCAATAAAAGAGATTAAAGGTCAGACTGGCCACACCTGAACTTCAAGTACACATTAATCTTATATTTATCTGACTTTAACTGATTGATGTCATCTAAGCTCCAAGACTGTAATAGCCCCAGAGGATGGCTTCCATATAAAGCTGGCCATACACAGTCCAATTTCATCCACTGGCTTGGCCCCTTTAGACCAAGGCATTAAATAGCTCTAGGAAGGGGTTGGATGGCTTTCTAGCAAGTGAGGGAATACAGGGTTATGGAATATAGCTCATAGAGACTAGTCCAATTGCCTTTTTGGGGTAAGGAAGGATTTTTTCCCCCTCTGAGGCAAATTGGAGAGGCTTCAGATGGGGTTTTAGCCTTCCTCTAGATCAACTGGCAGTTAGGCAGGTTAAAAAAAAAAAGTTAAAAGGTTGAACTTGATGGATGTGTGTCTTTTTTCAACCTAACTTAATGTTACTATGTTAATGGACCATGTATGGGTCAGCCAAAGATTGGGCAGATATTAATGGGGAAGTTTTTAAAGCCCAGCTAGGCATGGAACACAGTGGTCAGTTGATGCAGTCTTCTAGCAATAGTTCTGCATGGGCCATTATCATGAAAGTGTTGGGCTGGGGCAGAATGGCTGAATCAATTTAGTTTGACTCACCACATGGGTGGCCAAATTGGGCAAAGATCTTAGCCAGCTGGAGAAATGGCAAAAAGATACAACCCCCATTAGCTAAAATGTGACAAATGCGAAGAATACTAAGGGTGCTGGTAATATTTTTAATTTTCATACTGCAGCCTCCTATCATAAATTGGTAGATTTTATGGGAATTTTTTAGCTTTACCACTGCATTTGTTTGGCAAGTAAATTTTTACCTCGCTTCATAAATGCCTATGCACCAGTTTTTAATTTTAAGTGTCTGGAAGGGGGGTCTGAGTGCACAACCTGCACCCAGCCCAGAAGTGGATAGTTACGTTACTGTGTGTTGCCTTTGTTCTAATATAGTGATTCATTACTGAATATTAATATAGCTTATTCCTTAATGTAGAACTAACCCCCCTACCAAAAGCCCCCCTAAACTTTCTGGCATTGCCCTCCTCTCCCTCCCGCCATGTGCATTAATTTAAAAAAGACCTTTAAAAAATCTGACCCTTAAATGCAGTGGAGCTCCCGGTCACCATCTTCTGATGCTTTGTTTTGTCTTTGGGTCTCTTCGCCGACACGAAGCCTGCAGGAGCACAGTTGGGCCAAGAGGAGATGGGAGATAGGAGGGGGGCAATGCCAGTAAGTTTAGCGGGAATTTAATGGGGTTAGTTCTCCTTTAAAAATTGTCTTGGTAAAAACTATGTGGTTGAGAGTTATGTACTGTCTTTCTACAGCAAACATATACAATCACTGTGAAATCTAAGAACTGGAAGGTACAAGGGATCATTTACATTCCTCAGCACAAGTGCAAAACCGCTAAGGGGTGCAAGACTTTGCCCCTTGGTGCTCATCAACAAAGAACTTTTTTCACCCGGGGTTGTTGATCTCTGAACTGAGTCCTGGATCAAAAAACTGGCACTCCATGTAGAGAGCAGTGTCAGGAGGTTCAGCTCGGCCTTTGCACCTGTTGCAAGTTATATATTGCAGGGCAGCCTTCTAAATGCAAAAAACAATGACCGATTGTAGCTTTTTTACACTTTGCACACTGTGTCCTGCATTGTAAATGAGGCCTATAAAGTACAGTACCACTCAACCGCTAGGTTGTTCAGGCTGCCTATGGCTGGTGTACTACTGTATATACAGTAAGTGCCATACCAAAATGCTTATTACAGATGCCAATCTGATGCCAGTTTGGTTGTTTTTTGCTCTGTGCATATGTCAGTCAACCCTTGAAAATTCAACCTATTACGGAATATTACCCCAAACCCGCCTGGAAGGACAAAGCTTAAAGGGCACCTGGGTACATATAATATCCCCAACCAAAGATGAAGGCTAATAAAGCCTGCACTCCGGTTGGGGGTAACAGTAGTTTTTTGACCCCCGCCAGTGCTAGGACACACACCAGGAGGGAGATTTTCGTGCAAGCGGCCATATCAATCTGAGTGCATGCACATAACGCGCTTCTGACATCATGCGCATGTGCATTATGAGCAAGTTGCGGCATTCGCTAATTATGTGCATGATTATGCCCCAACATGGCTGCTCGAACGGGGAGCTCTATCGCTGGCGGGGGCATTTAAAAAGAAAAGGACTGTTTCCCCCAACTCTATCTACCTTTTATGGAGAAAGTCTGTTTCAAATATGCCAGAGCATTAATAGTTGACATAAACATTCCAAAAAGCTTCCTATTTGCACCTGCCAGCTATCTTTGTAAGCATCCCAAACATCATTAACAATGCAAGTCATCGAAGGACTCAACTGCATAAGAGAGTCTGTAAAGTCCTTAAATCAATGTATGCGATCTGAAAGTCTGTTGAAGTTGCTCATGTACAAAGCAATGTAACTGAAATACTAATATAACAAATATAATTAGATATGTTAATGATTTGCCATCAGACCAAACATGACAGTCGGGAGTAAGTACAACATGCTGCTTTTTCACTAAACAAGATAAAACTGAATATATTTTTGTTTCTTGGTGAAATAAATTGACTTGGATGTGAACATATATAAACCATCTGTTTTTTGTCTGATTAGATTTTGTGTTACAGAATGTAGGATGAGATTTTGTTGAATCCACAATCTTTTGCTTTTCATGTGTAGTTGTATAATGATGAAACTCTGTGGGACAGATACATCTGATCAAAGTATCTCATGTAGTTCAGCTGTCACAGTTAACTAAAAGAGGGAACTTACAGTGTAAATATTGCCTGCCAATATAACACTATAATCAGAAGGGCAGATATGGAGCTGTTTTAATGGATAGAGAAGAAATTTGTGTTATGTCTGCAGTTACAGAAGAACAGAGAGCTTGATGTACACAGTGAGATGTCTGGGCTCTTTACAACAGGATCCCCATTCATCAAATCAGCAGCTGGTCCTGTTTTAGCAATATTGCTATAAAGTAGAACTAAAGCTTAACAAGAATATAGGGCAGAAATGTTGTACATTACGTTTTGTACTTGTGTACCAGCAAAAGGGGACCACAGCCCTTTAGAAGTAAAGATTTGTAACTCCAGTTGACCCCTAATCTTCTTTTCACCAAATGTGATCTGTGATCCATGAATACACACTGAAAGCTGGTGTGTCCCTGTACATGAACACAAAATAGACTACTCATGCAGCATGGTTACAGGGCAAGGTGTTTCATGTTTACTATTCATCCATCAATAAGCTAGCTAGGATTCCCATCTTGTGACCAGAATTTGAGAGTATCAAGATGGCAAGACTTTGCCAAAGATACAGAGCAATCGTAGGCTTATAATGCATAAATAATGTTGTTTGAAGGGGCAGAGAGAGGTATTCTAATAGTACATTTGGGTGAAAAAGTTCAACCTTAAGTCTGTATATAACCTGCCTAACTGCTAGTTAATCCAGAGGAAGGCAAAAAAAATCTCCAATTTGCCTCAGAGGGGAAAAAATGTCTCCCTGACTCCAAAATGTCAATCAGACTAGTCTCTGGATCAACTTACTAAGAGCTATCTTCCATAACCTTCTATTCCCTCACTTGCTAAAAAAGCCATCCAACCCCTTCTTAAAGTGATCTAATGGATCAGCCTGTATGACTGTTGATAATATGTTTTGCGAAATGCTGGAATTTATAGTCCAGCCTCATTTGAGGGGAGCAACTTCTGCAGACGTTTTTTATACGCACATTTATTTTATTATTGACCTTCAGATGCAGCTCATAATAAATGGTAAAAATGACTATACTGTATACAGTAAGCACTATTCAGTGCCAATATTACCAATATTAAACTATAGCAGAAGCAGGCTTCAAGGAGACCACATAATGGGGGGGGGTATGTGTGTAACCCCTCATGGTATACAGGGGGTACATGTTGTAATTGTGGAGCCACGGGCAACTCAAATTATGTCTCTGGCTGTTATTTATGTAGTTTAAAATAATTACTATAATACTATATCCCATTATCTACATACTGATGATAACCACGCAACCAACTGTATGATGTTAAGAAATATTTATTACATAAGAAAATAAATATATGAAATAATAAGGTTTAGACACGTTGTGTCAGACCTTTTAAATGCAGAAAACCCCTTTACAAGAAGTGCACTGTGCTGGATTAGCTGGTAAACACAGTTTTGCTAATTACCACAGTAGGTGTGTCTCCACGCTTACCTTGATATTTGTGAAAAGACTGGCCATGTACTTCATGGTTAGTGATGACATGGCACATACAATTTTAGCTTAACAGAGCAATAGTTAGGCTGCTGGGGTGACCCCCATTTGAAAGTTGGAAAGAGGCAGAAGTAGAAGAAGACAAACAGTATAAAAAATTAATTCAAACAGGCTATTCTAAAAGTTGTTGAACCACCCCTTTAAAGTATTTATGGTATTTGCAGTTACAGTAGTTATTTGAAACACTAAAAGTGCCTTAGGATTTAAAGCCTAGCCCAGGTATGTCCGAATTCTGTATCACAAAAGAAACCAGCCATATTGTAGCAGATTGGGGCAGAGCTCACTACGATAATTCACCCATGTTTTATTCAATCCCATGGATTATTTGGAAGAATAATTTTCAAATGATGAACTTTCACTTTCTAAAAATCCCATAGGAATGACTAGAAAGTGGGTTTGTCTGTGGTGAGCCCTCATCTCACATTTTGAAAAATCTGCCCCTTAGAGGCCTCGAAACTTTTTTTAGCTATAAGTTTTTTTTCTTTGAGCATTGCCTTATTTAAGAAAAAAATGGGACAAAATATTGTTTTTTTCACAGAAGAAACCTCGCACATTCATTTTTAATGAGGCTGAAAATCTTAAATGTTATAATAAACTGGGAAATATATACATTTATTAGAGACAATCCCCACTGCTATTCAAGGTTACACAAATTATTCTTGCATATATTCACATTCATGTTTCTCGAGTAAAAATGTGAAGTGAAATTTTGACCTTTTTTCTTTAATAACCCATTGAAAGTTAAGCACTTGATGAGGGCAATCCTTAATTCATAACAATGGTACAGCTATATGAAAACATTATGTATGCTGCATCAACCATTTAACCAAAGTTTCAACAATACAAATGTACCCCAAATTGTCACATATACACAAAACATTTTACCAAATATTACTACTTTTGACTTTAAGGGTAAACCCAGCCAGCCCCACAGTTTGGGGATCATTATATTAATGTCAAAAAGCTCTAAATATCTTGTGACTTATATTTAATATTCTATGCCCCAAAATGAATACTTAAGTAACATATAGTTTATATCAAATTAATTGGCTTATTAAAGAATACCAAACTGGTATATATATTTAAGTAAATCTTGCCCTTTTACATCTCTTGCCTTGAACCATCACTTTGAGATGGTCTGTGTGCTTCCTCAGAGATCACCTGCCCAGAAATACTGCAGCTCTAACTGTAACAGGAAGAAGCGTGGAAGCAAAAGACAGTCTGCCTGTTAATTGGTTCATGTGACCTTATATTTATGGTTTGTTTGTGTGCACCGTGACTCCTAGGATCCTAGGGGGCGGCCCTTGGCAATATTCTATTTATAATTACCCAATGGCACATACTACTAAAAAAGTATTTTATTATGAAAAGTGTTTATTTAAATGAAGCAGGGTTTTACATATGAGCTGCATTGTTCAGGGGGGAGTATAGTTTTCCTTTAAAACCGTTATGCAAAATAGAATCTTGTATATAGGATCTTCTAGAACTTATGTTCAGGCTAGCAAATCCAGGCAAAAATGAGTATACTTTGTTAATCTAATAATAATAATGATAAAATGTTACACTTCAGTCCTTAGCATTGCTGCCAATGAATGCTCCTTCTTAATACAAAGTGCATGAAGTTGAGACATCAGCCAACACAGTCATTTCTGGAGTAAACCAAAAATTCAGTGTGCACACTAATAATTCATATCACTACATTAGGTTATGCTATGGTAGCACCATATGGAGCTCTTTACTGTTCCTTTGGTTTCTTGTGGTTCTGTTCCTCTGTTTTTGTTCTGCTTTCCTGCAACTGTGCAAAACTCATATTACGTTATTTTTTTTAAACTCTTTGGGGCAGATTAACTACAGGGCGAGTGTGTAACGCTGGCGATGATTCGCCAGCATTACCGCTTTCAGGCACTTCAATTTACTTACAGGTGCAACTTCCTATAGCGAAAGAGACAGACACTAGCGGGCATTCACACTCTATTGCCAGGCGAATTTTCCTTTTTTCAGAGTGATAGCCTGCAAAAGTCCTTTAAAATGTTTTTGGGTAACTGGATTCCCTCATACATTTTCTAACATATGGAACATAAACTATACAGTTGGCTCATGTGTAGGGCATTATGACAACTCTATTTTCTTTATTAAGGTTCCCTGGTCTTGTGTATTGTAATGTATTTGCTGCAACATATACGTCCATCCAACTTTATATGCAAATTAGCCTAAGCGAAGACCTCTAACAAAGTTGCGGTAGGCACAATTGAATGCTAGCGCATCTTCGCTTTGATTACCGAAGTAACACTAGCGAAAATTCGCCAGCGTTCAGCACCCTGGACGCAACTTCGCATTTTAGTAAACTAGCGTTGTCTGAGCGAATTTTCACCTGGCGAAGTGCTGTGATTTTTCGCCGCTTAGTGCATTTACCACTATGTGTGTAGTGCCAAAATATACAGCTTTTTACACACTATGTTCAATAACACCCTATGCCAATGGACCTTACAACAGATACACACAAAAATTAAAATTTCATGAGCTAACCTGGGCAAACCTGGGAGGATTTACAAAGTGTCTATTATGGAAAACCCAGGAACTCAGAATAACATGTGCTACAATTTTCTTTGCCTATTCTGCATCTGGTTAGGGGATTAAACCAGGGAAGGTTGAACCCAGAAAAAAAAGTTTGAGAAATGCTGCTATTTGTGCATTCTTATTGTATTACTTAGTCTTAGCTGATACTGGCTGTTAGCAATTAGGAAATGTTTTATACATAAAGAGAAGGTAGTAGCCAAGACCTTTATGGCCAACTTGCAATTTGTTTTAGTATTAAGGATTGTCCTTACACTTACAAATACATGACTTTGGGTGTGTCACTTGACTGGATAAAACCAGTAACATGTATCACTTATCGCTCAGAGCAAAAGGGTAGTACTTGTTAGTTAGTAAGCAGGTTAAATATCATAAAATGATAAAAATATTTAAAGGACTTACCCTTTTTTAAAATTATTAATATTGCATGCTTTAAAAACTCTACATATCTTTGTTTATCTAGATCATGGTAGGAAACCAGTTTACTCACATGCATGAGAGAGAGAGAACTGGTGGCAAGTTAAGATAACAGTGACAGAAACAGGATCCAAGGTGCATCTACTTGTGCAAGTCTGAGATACAATCATTTTCTGAGGGCTTTCCATTATTAGATAAGTGTATAGCGTATACATATTTCACACAAACATGTAAGTCTTAAAGTTATTTAAATTAAATGGGAAGTTTATTGTGAAAATTAAAATCTAATATAAACTTCAGCTTATGGAAAAAAGAAACTTCCTAAATATAATCATATGGTACAAAATTCTGTACCATTTCTGAAATAATCAAGTTATTCTTCTCCATCCTCCTCTTTCTACATGCAACATTATGGGGCAGATTTACTAAGCGGCGAAAATTTGACAGTGACGGCTTCACAGCCACCGCAACACTTAGACAGGCGTAAATTCGCCAGGACAACGCTAATTTACTAAAATACGAAGTTGCATCCAGGGCTTCGAACGCTGTCAACGTTTTGCTAGCATTACTTTGGCAATCAAAGCGAAGATGCTCTAGCGTTGACTAATTTGCATACGGCAGGAAATTATAAAGTTGCATAGACGTATATATATGTTGCAGCGAATACATTACATTGCACAAGTCCAGGGAACCTTAATAAAGAAAACAGAGTTGTTATAATGCCCTACAAATGAGCCCACTGTATAGTTCATGTTCCATATGTTAGAAAATGTATGGGGGAACCCGGTTACCCAAAAAAAATATTTTATAAATATAATATTTTAAAGACCCACCCTTATTTAAAATGATAAATATTGAATGCTTTCAAAACATCCTTGTTTATCTAGATCATGGCAGCAAACCAGTTTACTGACATGCATGAGAGAGAGAGAGAGAACTGATGGCAAGTTAAGATAACAGTGACAAAACTAGATCTAAGGTGCATCTACTTGTGCAAGTCTGAGATACAATCATTTTCTGAGGGCTTTCCATTATTAGATAAGTGTATAGTGTATACATTTTTCACATGAGCATGTAAGTCTTAAGTTTAATTAAATGGGAAGTTTAAAGTTTATTGTGAAAATTAAATTGTAATATAAACTTCAGCTCATGGAAATAAGAAACTTCCTAAATATAATAAGATAGAAATTCTGTACCATTTTTGAAATAATCAAGTTATTGTTCTCTATCCTCCTCTCTCTAAGATACGCTAGCATTGGCTAATTTGCATACGGCGGGAAATGTTGCAGCAAATACATTACATTACACAAGTCCAGGGAACCTTAATAAAGAAAATAGAGTTGTTATAATGCCCTGCACATGAGCCCACTGTATAGTTTATGTTCCATATGTTAGAAAATGTATGGGGGAACCCGGTTACCTAAAAAAAAATTTTACAGACCGTTGCAAGCTATCACTCTGAAAAAAGAAAAAGATGCCAGTGTTTTTTGGGATTTTTCTACAAAAAATTTTAAAAAAAAATTATGCACTACAATACACTTCTCCTGGTCTGAGCTGGTGAAGGCAAGTCTGGCGAAAGAGGTAATGTTCAGTAAAATCCGCATCTTAGTGAATTTGCGGAGTGACATCCATTCGCCAGAGCAAAAATTCACCTACCTATAGAGTGCGAATGATCGCTAGCGTTTGTCTCTTTCGCTAGCAGGTTACGCCTGTACCCGTTAGTAAATTGGCAAAGTGCCTGAATGAGGCAATCGTAGTCACTTTGCCTTTTAGTAAATCTGCCCCTAAGTTGTTTTTTTTTAATTTTGAAAGACAACACTAATGCAATGTTTAGGGCTAGGGAAGGACAGCGCATACCAAAGTATTTGACTTAACTGTTATTCAAAAGTCTCTGACACCTGAATGAAGGGAGATAATGAAACAGTACATTTCAGAAAGTACAGAATATTTTATTTTCACGAGTTAAAACTTAGATTACATTTTAAATTTTTTACATGCTGAAAAAAAAAAAGTTTGGTGAGTGGTCTTAACCCACTCCACTTTAGGGCTTTCTAACTTGTGACCTATAGGCAGAATGTGGTCATTCAAAAGACATCTGAATGAAGAGAGAATGAAGAGAGACAGATACTGAAGAGTAATATGATTATTTCAGGAAAAGTGCAGATGTTTTAATTGTTAAAAAATTCTATGATGGCTCCCCTTTAAACTAACATTTTTCTACAGTTTTGCTTGTATTACAATGTAATGTACTGTAGTATGTGTGGTGAGTCAAATGCAGCTCAAAAGACTTTCTCTTCTGAACAGTAGCATTGTCTGCAATATATGCAAAAAATATAATCTCACATCCAAAGTCACCTGAAAATATATCCATGGATTCTCCTCTGAATTTCAATCTACATAAGAAGAGAAAATCCTACTGGGCCCCAGAGAAAGACATTTACAATTGACTCTTTTCACTTGCTACTCGGGGAGGCACATTTATCAATTTTTAACACAACTCAAATCGAATTCGATTCGGATTCGATCATACTTGATTCGAGTTTTTTCCCCCTAACATTTTTGATAGTGGGATATAAATATTAGGGGGCAGATTTACTAAAGGGCGAAGTGACTAAGGCTGATGAAAATTCACCAGCGTTACGTCATTCAGGCACTTCGATGATTTACTAACGGGCGCAGGCGTAACTCCACTAGCGAAAGAGACAGATGCTAGCAATCATTCGCACTCTATCGCCAGGCGAATTTTCACTCTGGCGAATGGACGTTACTCCGCAAATTCACTAAGATGTGGATTTTACTGATCGTTACCTCTTTCGCCAGACTTGCCTTCCCCAGCTCAGACCAGGCAAAGTGCATTGGAGTGCATATATGTTCCTCAGTTTTTAGTGGAGAATTTTCCCAAAAAAAACGCCGGCGTCTTTTCCTTTTTTCAGAGTGATAGCCTGCAAAGATCCGTAAAATTTTTTTTGGGTAATCGGGTTCCCCCATACATTTTCTAACATATGGAACATAAACTATATAGTGGGCTCATGTGTAGGGCGCTATAACAACTCTATTTTCTTTATTAAGGTTCCCTGGACTTGTGTAATGTAATGTATTTGCTGCAACATATACGTCCATTCAACTTTATAATTTCCCGCCCTATGCAAATTAGCCAACGTTAGCGCATCTTTGCTTTGATTGCCGAAGTAACGTTAGCGAAACTTTGCCAGCGTTTGGTGCCCTGGACGCAACTTTGCATTTTTGTAAATTAGCGTTGTCCTAGCGAATTTATGCCTGGCGAAGTGTTGCGATGGTTTCTGGCGAATTTTTGCCGCTTACTAAATCTGCCCCTAGGTTCCCTAGCCGGCCCAAAGAGGCCTTGTCAGACAAGCTCTGTCAGACAATAGTTTCACTTACAGTATGTATTTCCAGAGACATTTAGGGGGTTATAAAAGCCAAATGTTTTTCTGATTGGACTTTTAAAGCGAAAAACCACAATTTTTTGGTGATTTTCATGATTTACTAAACCCCAATGGAGTTAAAAGTCAGAATAAAAAAGTACTCCTACACAGACATGCCGAATTCATGTAGAAGTCAATGGCAGATGTCTCGTTGATATCCTGATCTATGTTGGGTTTTTATTCAATAATCCAAAGATTTCGTGGTTGTCACGTGTCAAATCTGAGTTTTCGGCAACAAATCCAAAAAAATTGTATGATTCGGATTTTTTCTCAATTTCATTGTTTTTTTTAACGCACAATAAATTTTCTGAATAATTTATTGATAAAAAGGGGGAAATGTCTGTGAGGATTTGGTCAGAGTAGTTTTTAGAAAACAGTGATAACTTTTCAGATTTTGATAAATAACCCCCTTAGTTATCGTGATATTGGATGTTTGCTTATTCAGGAGTTGGAAGAAATTTCCTGCATGAGAAGGAATAGAGACAGATTTCTTAGAGGGAGATAATGAAACATTTTCTAAAATACATGACTTTGGGTGTGTCACTTGACTGGATAAAACCAGTAACATATAGAATGTAGCACTTATCGCTCCGAGCAAAAGGGTAGTACTTGTTACTTAGTAAGCAGGTTAAAAATAATAAAAATATTTAAAGGACTTACCCTTTTCTAAAATGATCAATACTGCATGCTTTAAAAACTCTACATATTCTTGTTTATCTAGATCATGGTAGGAAACCAGTTTACTGACATGCATGAGAGAGAGAACTGATGGCAAGATGAGATAACAGTGACAGAAACTAGATCTAAGTTGCATCTACTTGTGCAAGTCTGAGATACAATCATTTTCTGAGGGCTTGCCATTATTATATAAGTGTTTAGCGTATATATTTTTCACACGAGCATGTAAGTCTTAACTTTATTTAAATGGGAAGTTTTAAGTTTATTGTGAAAATGAAAATGTTACATAAACTTCAACTCATGGAAATAAGAAACGTCCTTAATATAATCAGATAGGAATTATGTACCATTTCTGAAATAATCAAGTTATTCTTTTCTATTTTCCTCTCTCTTCATGCAACATTATGTCAGGTTTTTTTTTTTATTTCAAAAGACAATGCTAATACAATGTCTAGGGCTAGGGAAGGACAGCACATAAAGTATTTGACCTAACTGTCATTCAAAATAATCTGACCTCTGAATGAAGGGAGATAATGAAACAGTACATTTCAGAAACAGTACAGAATATTTTGTTTTCACAAGTTAAAGCTTAGATTACATTTTTGACATGCTGAAAAAAAAAAGCTTGGTGAGTGGTCTTAACCCATTTAATTTTAGTAAAGGCATTCAAACTTGTGACCTATTGGCAGAATGTGGTCATTTAAAAGACTCTGACACCTGAATGAAGAGAGAATGAAGAGAGATAGATACTGAAGAGTAATATGATTATTTCAGAAAAAGTGCAGAATTTTTAATTGGTAAAAATGTAATAATAGAACAAAATTTGAATTTTCCATGAGCCTTCTATTTTTGTTTCCTTGATGGCTCACCTTTACACTAACATTGTACTACGCTTTTGCTTGTATTACAATGTAATGTACAGTAGTGTGTGTGTGTAGTGTGTCTTAAAGGACACTACGGATTTTCTCAACACGTTGGAACACATAGAAATACCAGATGATAATGTAATTTTGTTTACTATAGATGTTAAAGACCTTTACACTTCAATACCACATGCAGAGGGGGTGGAAAATGTAAGGGAATATTTGACAACACACATTGGCTTCACATGAAATAATGTTTATATGTGACTGCTTGGACTTTGTCCTCAAAAAAAGTTATTTCAGATTTCATGAGATGTTTTTCCTACAAGTACAGGGGACCAGTATTGGTGTGAACATGGCTCCGACATACGCCAAAATTTCTATGCATAAATTTGAAACAAAACACATACTGACACACCCCATATTTTCACAAAAAATCGTCACATGGAAAAGGTATGTGGATGATATGTTTATTGTCTGGAAAGGGACTGAGGAAAAACTAAAATAATTCTTCACTTATTTAAACAGTTTACTCAAAACTATAAAATTCACAATGACTATTGGCCCCCAAAAAATCAACTACTTGGATGTAGAAGTGACCCTCCCTGAGAAATCATTTGTAACTAACCTCTACACCAAAAAAAACAGATAAAAACAACATGCTACATAAAACAAGTTTTCGTGCACCTGGGGTTGTCACCAAGGGCCTCCCAAAGTCAACTGATACCTGTAAGACGTATTACCTCCAATGAACTATACAATGAGCAGGAAGACATTTTAATAAACAAATTAAGAGAAAGGGGTACCATAAGGAGGAACTTTTGAAGTATAAATGTGAAATCGGAGAAAAAGATAGAAAAAACATTGTTGACCAAAACAAAACAATGCAAAGGAACAGAGTATAACATGTGTCACTACATTTGGACAGCATTCACACTGTTTAAACAAAAATAATAAGGAAATACTGGCCAATATTTCAAAAAAGATAAAACTTATGATAAACTGTTCAAAGGTCTCCCCCGCTTTTGTTACAAAAAATTAAAAAGCATAGGGGAAACAGTAATGCGAGCAGACATAAAGAAAAGTGTAAAAAAGGTGATTAGCCAGAGGAAGGGCACATTCCCATGTTTAAATTGTGGCCACTGGTATAACTTCAGGGGAGTGGGGACCACTGTATACACCCACACCAAGGAGCAAAGATCCCATTGAAAGATTTTGCAACCTGCAACATGGAAAGTGTTATGTACTGCCTCAAATGCCCCTGTGGCTTAGCATATGTAGGGCAAACATCAAGGAGAATTAAAATTAGACTTAATGAACACAAGAGCACAATCAAAAACTACAAACTGGACAAAAAAGTGAAACAGAAAAAGGTACAAAAAAGAGACAATATTAGCAAAACATTTCTATGAACAGAGGCACACTGTCAGCCAAATTAGATGGCAAATATTGGAAACAGTGGAGGCCGAGAATGACAAAAAAAACAAAAATTATTGTTACAAAGAGAGAGTTATTGGATTTGGAGGTTGAAAAGAGTGCATCCAAAAGTTCATAATGAGCAGTGGAATTTGGGTTGCTTTCTGTGATATGCAAAATGTAACAATATGTGTGATATTTAAACACTGATCTAATACTTTTAATTTTATTCACAGATAACCGGCTGGGAATTATATACATGTATGAGTAATGATAATTACCCAGTTGGTAATGTATGGCTTTCTTAAAAATTTTAACAGATTTAAATGTGAGCTGTATATGGTTAAACTATAACTCTATGAAATGTCTATACAAACATATGTGGACTTTAAATGGACATTAATTGGAGTAGACACACCTACATGAATGATGTCATAGGGGTGGGGTGTTGGAGTGAATTTAAGGACTAATTGGGCTCACTTTTGTAACATGAGGAAGGGAGGTGCAAACCCCAAAATTTTGTTCTGTACTTGGAGTGGTAAAACTGGCTAAAATAAAGAACTATTTGCAAAGCAAGAAGTGGTGAAGTGCTTGCCCTTCCTGTGAAATTTTGCTGAATGTTGACGTGGCCACACGTCTAAGGAATAGCACCACCGTATGCAACAACACCAGAAAAGTGTAAGTAGTGCTCCCCATATCTCTTATTTGTCATAGGGCTAGGAAAGGACAGCACATACCAAAGTATTTGATGTAACTGTCATTCAAAAGACTCTGACACCCGAATGAAGGGAGATAATGAAACATTATATTTCAGAAACAAGTACAGAATATTTTATTTTCATGAGTTAAAGATAGATTAAATTTTTTTACATGTTGAAAAAAAGCTTGGCGAGTGGTCTTAACCCATTTATTTTCAGCTAGGGCTTTCACTTGTGACCTATAGACAGAATGTGGCCCTCTGTGAACGTACATGGAACCTAGGAAATCTCCAAAGTCTTTTTTTGTATAGCATCATAATTTTAATGACTTTTGATGTTAAAAAAAGTCTCCCCATTGCAAAGATAAAAGCTGGACAGCGCTGATTTAAATCATAGCATTCTTAGTATGTTGACAACCTTAGGAGTCCTGATAGAGAGGACGTAAGCAGAAAGAGGAAATGGAAAGAAATCTGTAAAAAAAAATCTGTATGTTATTTCCCTTTATGCACATTTTAGATAATATCAGGAATTTGCTTCTCTCTGGGGGTATTGTATATCAAAAACTCTTATCTTTGAGCACTCCCAGACTCTAAATTTAGGCTGTGGATTGGAGCTATAAACAATGTTATCAAATAGGCACTTTTGTATAGTGGTAGCTAGCATGCTATCAGAGAACGCAAGCCATTAGGCAGAAACATGTCTTTGGTCAATGATCCCAGGCATATATATGCACATGTGTTGCAGCAGGGTTTGTTACTGGTGAGTATATCTTGATTCAGGTCTGCACAGGCTGGCACATTATCTCACACCAGTTCAGTTGTTAGGGGCACATGCATGTGTTTGTGAGCATGTACTGATGCACAACATACAGTATTTTTGAATTCCTTTAAATTCCAGGTGATCAACTGATGCTATTTGCCACTCTATTTCAGCTTCTCAAGCCCCTTTCATTATCTATGGACTGTTATAAGGTAAAGAGATACATGAAACTTGCAACTTCAGATAAACCAACTGTCCCCAGTAATTGACTATGTGAAGTTCAGTTGTTGAGCTGAAGATAAAGGGATTAAACAGAATTCAACTTTTTTAAAGTCGTCTGGCATCTACATCATTTGCAAATATAAAAAAAGACATTAAAACTAAAATATGTTCCATGGGGCTAAATGCCCTACTTGTAATGGCCACTCACATAGTTAAATAGTTACACAGTTAAACTGGGTTGAACCTCTCCAAATGAAACCCATCACACATACATACACACACTGACCCCTCCATACAATCACATAAACTATATCTATATTAATGGTATATTTTAGTATCACTATAGCCTCTTAAAGGCATAAATAGAACCTGCCCATAACATCTCCTGGCAGGGCATTCCACAACCTCACTGTGAAGAACCACCTAGACAAATTCAAATGAAGCATTCTGATGTACAAAGAGTTGAGGAGCAACGCAAGCATGAGAAATGTACCTGGGGTTGCTAAAATAAGGGCTGTAATTGGCTATTTGGTAGCCCCTATGTGGACTGGCAGTCTACAGGAGGCTCTGTTTGGCAGTACACCTGGTTTGTATGCAACCAAAAGTTGCCTCCAAGCCTGTAATTCAAAAATAAGCACTTGCTTTGGGGCCACTGGGAGCAACATCCTATGGGTTGGGGATCACTGCTCTAGTCTAAGAGGTGATAAGGAAACTTGGCCCCTCTGAACAGAATGATGGACTGAGGCTAGAGTGGGTGAGAAGGAGATGATAAGATTCAGAATAATTAATGTTTGTACAACATTTAAGCTCTTGACTCTTATAACTCTTTGTTTTTGGCTGTTAAACTATGTGTCACACTAAAGCTAAGAATGATAGTTGTGGTAGAACAATTAACAGAGCCAAAGATTAATAAGGATGCAGTGGTGTAACTACTACTGCACTGTAGTTCCCCCCCCCAAACAACTGCTTCCAATGTCCCCTTTTGTTTTTTCCGTGGCATGGGGTAATGGCGTTGGGAGCCTGCCCGTGCCCGCTGAACCCCTTTGAAGATGTTTTGTGTGTGGGTGGGTCCAATTAAAGTACACTGCTACTTCCCTACAACCATCTCTTTTGCACCTGTAGCTCTCCAGGATCTCCAAACAAGAGGATTCTCCAATAAAAATTAGCAAAACGGTGAAAAATTTGTGAAATGCATCGAAGTCAAAATGTTTTTATTTTTTACGTGCGACAAATTTGCATTAAAATGAATGGGTGTTTTTCTTGTGGCTACTTTTTTGTCCCAGTGACTTTTTTTGTCTCAGTGACTTTTTTGTCCAAATGCATTAAAGTCAATGCCCGTTTTTTTCTTATAGCGACTTTTTTGTCTTGGAGACAATTTTGTCTCTGCAATGTTTTTGTAGAACATTTTTTGCAGTGGATTTTTGACGCAGTTATGTATAAAAAAATTGCAGGTGGCAAAATGCAGAAATTTGCACAAAAAAAAAAATAGTACCTTGTACTTGATATAATTAGTTTGTTGGAGGTAAACATTTCTAGTGGGTTTAATTAATGTTTAAATTATTTTTTAGGAGGCTTATGGTATGGAGATCCAAATTATGTAAAGACCTCCAGGTCCTGAGCATTCTGCATAACAGGTCTCATACCTGTTTAACACTGTAATCAAACTCCAAAAATAGGCCATGTAGCTAATGGGCGCACCAGCTAAGCTGCTGTACGCAGGCAACAGACACCTATTAAAGTAACTTCTTACAATCTCATAAAATTTTATGAATTATACATTTTCATAACAGTCAATGGCTTTAAGGAATAAAATATGAAGCTTTGTGCAGCTGTGTGTGGCAGCCAAACCACAACCAAGACAGAAAACATTGACATACCTTTTGACATTTCTCGACATTTTACAGAAATAGTGTTTGGAATCACTTTCAATATGAATGCATCACACAAACGTCACTGACTTCCTTGTAAAAGTAGGACACCTCCGTTTTTAAATTAAAAAGGAAAACATGACATGTAAAATACTGATATGAAGACTTCTGTTAATGCTTCTTAGGTCAATACTGATATGAAGACTTTTGTTAATGCTTCTTAGGTCAATAATGGTACACATAACTCATGTTTTGCCTAGTACAGGTATGGGATCCATTATCTGGAACCCAATATCCGGAAAGCTCAGAATTACGGAAAGGGCATCTCCCATTATGATCAAATAATCCAAATTTTTAAAAATGATTTCCTTTTTCTCTGCATAATATAATTCATCCTTATTGGAAACAAAACCAGCCTCTTGGGTTTATTTAATGTTTACACGATTTTCTAGCAGACAAATTATGGAAAGATCTGTTATCCGGAAAACCAAAGGTCCTGAGCATTCTGGATAACAGGTCCCATACTTGTATAAGCAATATTATAACTTTTTATTTATATGCCCTTTTATCTTTTACCCTCTTTATCTTTAATTGTGCTGCACTGATGTTTATGCACTCTTTTGCAGGCTCACTCCAGTTCATGAAAAGGCATCACAGAAAAATTGAGAATAGGTGCAGTTCCATAGCAGCAAATCATGAAGCTAATGTGATACCGCTTCTGGATAAGATGACACATATGCCTGCAGTCAGGGGTGCTTCAGAAGGAAGAGAACACGAGAGAAGATAAGCAGGGGCAAAATGGAGCAGAATACCTGTATGCTAGTACAGGTATGGTAGAACATAGTAGCTAATAAAATAGTAGCTAATCAAATGGAAAAGCTAAACCAGCTGAACAAAAATAAGAGGAATAAGAACACAAAAAATATTTAAAAATGTAGAATAGGTACAGTATGAAGTGCATAGATAATATGTACTTCATCAAAAAGCAATATAAATACACACAGATCTGCCCATATTGTGTGTAGACAGCATTGTGATACTGGCAGTTCTGATTATGGGAATCTTCTCAGGCAAAACTGTAGCATCCACTTCACATGAAAGTGTGTACAAACTGAGCTGCTTATGGCAGGAGCTAGTCTTATGCACTCATCTTCTGCAATTGTATGCAGGCTTTAAGTACCATTATCATGATCATTATTTCATTATACACACAATCAGATAAATCTGGTATCAGGAAGTACAGTAGTTATATGACTACTCAAAGTAGGAGAATAATAATCAAAATAGTTTTATTGTATGCTAAAAAGAATCTCTTATTGCAATGGACAAAATACAATGGTTAGAGTTGGTAGAGAGTGCACTCACCTTATATAAAAAGGCTTATGAGGGAAGGGGCTGTCCAGAGGAATTTACAGTACATTGGGGAGAATGCTTGATTAGTGATTAATGGTTCAGGGAATTCTAGAGGAGTGAGTAGGCAAGTTTGCTGGCAAACACAAGTAGTAGATAATATTTAAAAGATATTGGTTTGTCTATAATTGACACACAACTGCAGTTAGCCATCTGCAATTAATAATATAATCTTACAGGGGAATGTAATAAAAATCAGTAAAGGAAACACAATAACTAGTTATGCCTTTGCGCCAACAAATTTAGCTTTGCACGAATTTAATATAGCTTTTGCGAACACGGAACCTTTTAGCGACCACTTCGGACAGTGGAAGACCGTAGTCTTATAGTTTGCACCAATGCGTAGTCAATGTAATAAAACCTACTACTAATTACATTGCGAGAATGTGGATTTTTATTCTTATTGGTGCGAATTATTTTGCTCTTTGCGGCTTTTATTATATCCCCCCCGTTTGTCTTTAATTAAACTTGTAATAATAAAAATAATAATAAGAAAAAAGAAAACACATAACCAATGCTTTAAAAAGTTATGAAAATAATGAATAGAGCAAAATAGGTCTTTATATCTGAGACATGGTCCTTATGGAGTTAACAGCTCACGAGTCATTTAATGTGGGGACAATGCATTGCAGAGACTTTTGTTCTCTGCTAGTTCACAGATACTAAGAAAGTGATGTTACATTCTGCTTAATCTCTTACCAAAATGTCTTAATGATTAAATTGCTTCCAGTAAACCTTACAACTCCTTCAAATTAAATATGCCAACATGACAAGTTCTCTGGAAGTGCAAAGTGCAAGATATTTCACTTGTTTACATATACATATGTACAGTTAATTAAGACACTGAACTCAGTTTAAATGCAAGAAAAAAAAGATATCAACAAAATCAAACCAGTACCCAACTGTATTATTCAAATCCAAGCTTGTACAGATGTTTGGAAGAATCCTCAATAAGTTCCACACTGTAGCCTTACAGCTGGCATTACATAAATTTGCACCAACAATTTTTACTGTGCCATTTCCTAAGCAGACATGAAGATATTAGAATCATTATAAATAAATGTAATTAAATTAGGGGTACACCAAAACCAGGATTCGATTTGGCGTTCGGCCTTTTTCAGCAGGATTCAGAAAAAATATTGCACTTACTAATTTCTGTAGTACAGTCATCTTATCAAGTTTTACAGTCCAGATTAGTAGCCCAAGCGTTTCTCAAAACTCTCTCAAAAACAAATTTCATCAGGGGCATCATGATGAAGTTGATTTTGATATGAAACACTTTGGGCTACTAATCTGGACTGTAAAACTTGATATGCCATGTCATTTGCCTCATTTGACCTGGAAGCTATATCGTTAATGAGACAACAAGATTTTCTCTCCTGGCAGAGACACACCTGTCACCTTCTTTTACTTTATTGACACCACTTGTATTAGTGGATTTTAGCCCAAAAACATACAGATGCCTTGATAACTCCTTTTAGTGAAACGACATACAACATATTGCAATCTCTTGGCAGGAGAATCAATATTGGGACACCCAGCTTGTGTGGTCAGAACAAATTAGAAAAACTATTGTATTTTCCTTTATTGCAGATGGAATATATGAGAGGATCATGTTATCTAAGTCTATTTTATTAAAGCACAAAATGACAAGATGGCAAATAAAAAGAAGGTGCAATTGCAAACAGGTTCAAAGCTGCACCTTGTTGGGCGCTATAGTATATAAACAACATGCCAAGTATTGCCCCATGCCAAAGTAATGTCAAAAGTAACACCTACCTGTGGAATTGCAACATATATTTATGTTTTCTGCTGCAAAAAGTGGAGAGAAATCTCTACTTCTTTATGCCAAATTTGTGTCAGGATAGTAGGGTATGCAAAAACACAATAACTATTGCAGGCCCTTAGTTCTTCTATCTTTCAGACAAACACAAAGGGATACAGATTTGCTATGCAAAATAAAAAGGGCTTGGTGAATCTACTTAGTAAGATATATGACTTTGACTCTGAAAGGAGATATTGCCTGTGTGTGGCTCAACACAGCTGCTGTTCTTGTATTATAACTTTCACATTGCAAAATGGTATTATTCTGAGAGGAAACAAGGCATGGGCATTCAGAAAGCAATATCTGAGCTATAGTTTCCAAACTCGCCCTTATGGCAGAGGCATGTGCATTTGTTGTGCAATTCCAGCTTTGATCATGCAGGCATATTTGATTTTATTCTAATATAAAACTGCTCAGCACAGGTTGCCAAGGTTTATCTGTTTATGATGAAAAAATGTAAGACTATAAGACAGCCTTAGGGCAAAATATGAAATACTATGTACTTCTGTGAAAACAGCAAAACCTTCTATTCATCTTATGGTAATAACTCATGCTGCTAGCTATTGACTTTTCCAGTGAGTTGTCTCCAAACAAACAATCCTGTAAATCACAACAAATGCACATTTCTGGGTCATGGTTTGATCCAGAATTAAAAGGAACCTAAAGGCACAATATAAATCCTTTCCAGCTTGCAGTAATAAAGGGGTGGGAGACTTAAGCCAAACACTGCTTGTAAAGTGAAACTTCCCTTTGCAGGAAATATGATGCCAAGTGGAACTGTTTCCAGATGTTTTGCTTCTTATGAAGGATTTGGTGAAAAAAAGCCATGCTGGAGATGAAAAACAGCTTCCTCGGATTGCATTAATGTATTGCAAACCAAGAGATTACTGCATTTGATAACTGTGTAGGAATATAAAGCTGGTCTGGGAAAAGCAGGAAGGAAATATATTGCATAAAATATTGTAGAATGCTGTAATAATAAGTACCACTGGATAAAACGGTAGCAAATATAGTTGCAAGCTAAGATACTATACACATCATGCTGATTTCTTTATGGTCACAGTCTTATTGCACACCCATCTAATGGTTTAAAATGTATGTTGACTTAGCAAGTTAAGATCATATAACTGTGACTAAAACCTGTTTTGGAAATAGATGAACTTAATAAGTAATCCATTATTATTAAAACATTTGGCAGGATACTGTATTTGCATTGATCAATCATTTTTTTGTATCAACTCTGACCAGATCAATAGCACTTTAATAATACTTTAATACACTTTGGAGCAATGTTATTTCTAAGATGTGTGCTCATCCATGCATAAATACATTTTGAGGCCAGCGCAGAAATTGCACTGCATGCAATTTTCAGCCGAAACTTTGGCTTTGCAGTGAATTAAACTCAATTACTGTGGGCATCTGCACCCAGCTCTTCTAAAACTCATGATTGCTGGTATTCCTTTACATATTTGAAAATATAAAATGCAATTTTTATCCTGACTCACCATCCTCTCTGTGAACAGTTTTTTTTTTAAATCACACAAAAACACAAATTATACAAAATTATACAAAGTTTTGTATACAGTTACAAAAGTGCATAGAATATTTTAATTTTAGTACACATGGACAATATTAACCCTTTAAGTGCCAGCAGAATTTCACATTTTGGCTACGCGAAATGCCAGCCGTTTTTGAAACATTTTGTGCTCTCTCACTTTAGGGGCATTTTCTGAGGGGAAACCTATAGTTTACCTAGGAAAACTATACATTGTTTTTTTCGGTAGAAACTGAGCTTTCTAAATCTGCCTGAGTTTTCATGTGTTTCCACCTGTGCAAAAAAATTTATAGTGCTAAATACCAAAAAAAAATGAAAAATTACCATTTTTCATCGTATATCAATTTATACCAGAAAAATATTTCATTTTACGGATGAAAATCCAACTGATTTGGAAAGCCTTATGTCTCTCGAACGTGCCAATACCAGATATGTATAGTTTTAGGGAGATTTAGGATTTCTGGACAGCAAAAACTGCCGGCAGTATATTACCGAATTTTGAAAGCACTAAGGCAGAAAACGGCATGCTTTAGATTCCAAGGCAAAAAATCCTGAAACCGTAGGTTTACCCCAGAAAACCATACATTTTTGAAAAGTACACATTCTGACGATTACAAAATGGGTAATTATGTCTCTCTACTCCCAACTATCAAACAAAAAAGCTTGTCTGAACATAGCGGTTTTTCAACAAAAAATTCAAAATTCTGAAAAATCATTTCAAAGGTTTTATTTTGCTGCTCCGCATATCCCAAACTATATTAGGTACCAAGAAAAAGCACCTGAAATATGATCGCCAGGGGTCCACTGAACAGTTTGATACCCATTATGCATAGGTTTACCAAAGTATCTGGCATTTAGAGACACCAATATGTAGTTAGCACATCCAAATTGTTCAGGACTTTACTTCAGCTACTGAGAAATCAACACATTGACTGCATTTTTTGTGGGGTAAAAACACAGAAATATATGTTTACCCCCCAAACCCATATATTTTTGGAAAGTACACATTCTACTGAATCTAAAATGGGTACCCATGCCTTTCTGCTCCAAACTACTGAGTCGCAAGGCTTTCCCAAAATTGTCGGTTTTGGTGAAATATCTGAAAATTTCCTCAAACCTTCAACTTCCCAGCACCATATCGCCCATGTATCATTACGTACTAAGAAAAAGCACCCTAAATATGATTGCCAGGGTTCCTTTGAACATTTTGGTGGTCATTGTTCATAAGTTTACCAAAGTATCTGGCATTTAGAGGCCCCAAAATGAAGTTAGCACATACAAACAGTCCCGTGGGTAACTTCAGCTAATGAAAAATCAACACATTGACTGCATTTTTGTGGGGTAAAAACACAGAAATATATGTTTACCCCCCAAAACCCATATATTTTTGGAAAGTACACATTCTACCAAATCTAAAATGGGTACCCATGCCTTTCTGCTCCAAACTACTGAGTCGCAAGGCTTTCCCACAATTGTCGGTTTTGGTGAAATATCTGAAAATTGCCTCAAAGCTTCAACTTCCCAGCACCATATCACCCATGTATCGTTACGCACCAAGAAAAAGCACCCTAAATATGATTGCCAGGGTTCCTCCAAACAGTTTGGTGGCCATTGTTCATAGGTTTACCAAAGTATCTGGCATTTAGAGGCCCCAAAATGAAGTTAGCGCATACAAACAGTCCCGTGGGTAACTTCAGCTAATGAAAAATCAACACATTGACTGCATTTTTGTGAGGTAAAAACACAGAAATATATGTTTACCCCCCAAAACCCATATATTTTTGGAAAGTACACATTCTACAGAATCCAAAATGGGTACCCATGCCTTTCTGCTCCAAACTACTGAGTCGCAAGGCTTTCCCAAATTTGTCGGTTTTGGTGAAATATCTGAAAATTGCCTCAAAGCTTCAACTTCCCAGCACCATATCACCCATGTGTCATTACGTACTAAGAAAAAGCACCCTAAATATGATTGCCAGGGTTCCTCTGAACATTTTTGTGGCCATTGTTCATAAGTTTACCAAAGTATCTGGCATTTAGAGGCCCCAAAATGAAGTTAGCGCATACAAACAGTCCCGTGGGTAACTTCAGCTAATGAAAAATCAACACATTGACTGCATTTTTGTGGGGTAAAAACACAGAAATATATGTTTAACCCCCAAAACCCATATATTTTTGGAAAGTACACATTCTACAGAATCTAAAATGGGTACCCATGCCTTTCTGCTCCAAACTACTGAGTCACAAGGCTTTCCCACATTTGTCGGTTTTGGTGAAATATCTGAAAATTGCCTCAAAGCTTCAACTTCTCAGCACCATATCACCCATGTATCGTTATGCACCAAGAAAAAGCACCCTAAATATGATTGCCAGGGTTCCTCCGAACAGTTTGGTGGCCATTGTTCATAAGTCTACCAACGTATCTGGCATTTAGAGGCCCAAAAATGAAGTTAGCGCATACAAACAGTCCCGTGGGTAACTTCAGCTAATGAAAAATCAACACATTGACTGCATTTTTGTGGGGTAAAAACACAGAAATATATGTTTACCCCCCAAAACCCATATATTTTTGGAAAGTACACATTCTACAGAATCCAAAATGGGTACCGATGCCTTTCTGCTCCAAACTACTGAGTCGCAAGGCTTTCCCACAATTGTCGGTTTTGGTGAAATATCTGAAAATTGCCTCAAAGCTTCAACTTCTCAGCACCATATCACCCATGTATCGTTATGCACCAAGAAAAATCACCCTAAACATGATTGCCAGGGGTCCTCCAAACTGTTTGGTGGCCATTGTTCATAGGTTTACCAAAGTATCTGGCATTTAGAGGCCCCAAAATGAAGTTCGTGCATACAAATAGTCCTGTGGGTAACTTCAGCTAATGAAAGATCAACACATTGACTGCATTTTTGTGGGGTAAAAACACAGAAATATATGTTTACCCCCCAAAACCCATACATTTTTGGAAAGTACACATTCTACTGAATCTAAAATGGGTACCCATGCCTTATTGCTCCAAACTACTGAGTCGCAAGGCTTTCCCAAAGTTGTCGGTTTTGGTGAAATATCTGAAAATTGCCTCAAAGCTTCAACTTCCCAGCACCATATCACCCATGTGTCATTACGTACTAAGAAAAAGCACCCTAAATATGATTGCCAGGGTTCCTCTGAACATTTTGGTGGCCATTGTTCATAAGTTTACCAAAGTATCTGGCATTTAGAGGCCCCAAAATGAAGTTAGCGCATACAAACAGTCCCGTGGGTAACTTCAGCTAATGAAAAATCAACACATTGACTGCATTTTTGTGGGGTAAAAACACAGAAATATATGTTTACCCCCCAAAACCCATATATTTTTGGAAAGTACACATTCTACAGAATCTAAAATGGGTACCCATGCCTTTCTGCTCCAAACTACTGAGTCGGCAAGGCTTTCCCACAATTGTCGGTTTTGGTGAAATATCTGAAAATTGCCTCAAAGCTTCAACTTCCCAGCACCATATCACCCATGTGTCATTACGTACTAAGAAAAAGCACCCTAAATATGATTGCCAGGGGTTCCTCTGAACATTTTGGTGGCCATTGTTCATAAGTTAACCAAAGTATCTGGCATTTAGAGGCCCCAAAATGAAGTTAGCGCATACAAACAGTCCCGTGGGTAACTTCAGCTAATGAAAAATCAACACATTGACTGCATTTTTGTGGGGTAAAAACACAGAAATATATGTTTACCCCCCAAAACCCATATATTTTTGGAAAGTACACATTCTACAGAATCTAAAATGGGTACCCATGCCTTTCTGCTCCAAACTACTGAGTCGCAAGGCTTTCCCACAATTGTCGGTTTTGGTGAAATATCTGAAAATTGCCTCAAAGCTTCAACTTCTCAGCACCATATCACCCATGTGTCATTACGTACTAAGAAAAAGCACCCTAAATATGATTGCCAGGGTTCCTCTGAACATTTTGGTGGCCATTGTTCATAAGTTTACCAAAGTATCTGGCATTTAGAGGCCCCAAAATGAAGTTAGCGCATACAAACAGTCCCGTGGGTAACTTCAGCTAATGAAAAATCAACACATTGACTGCATTTTTTTGGGGTAAAAACACAGAAATATATGTTTACCTCCCAAAACCCATATATTTTTGGAAAGTACACATTCTACAGAATCTAAAATGGGTACCCATGCCTTTCTGCTCCAAACTACTGAGTCGCAAGGCTTTGCCAAATTTGGCGGTTTTGGTGAAATATCTGGAAATTGCCTCAAAGCTTCAACTTTCCAGCATCGTATTGTCCATGTATCATTACCAGCATAAAGCATCCTAAATATAAACATATGGGTCTACTAAAAAGTTTGATGCCCAATGTGCATAGATATACCAAACTATGTGGCGCACAGAGACCCCCAAATGACAATAGTGTATATACATTTTCACGGCTGACACGCGCTGGCTGCTGCAATATAAGCACCTGGTGTGTGTATTATGCGACATTAGACCCCCCCCAACAGTACAGAGACCCCAGAAAACCATATATTTTCAGAAAGTACACATTCTGATGAATCCAATATGGGTAAATATGTGTTCCTACTGCAAACTGCCAAACTGCAAAGCAATGCTGAACGTAACGGTTTTTATCAAATTTCTGAAAATCGTCACAAAGCTTGAATTTTACCCCATTATATGCCCCACATTTCGTAACTTATCAGCATAAAACATCCTAAATATGAACGCCAGGGGTCTACTGAACACTTTGATGCCCAATATGCATAGATATACCAAACTATGTGGCGCACAGAGACCCCCAAATGACAATAGTGTATATACAATTTTACAGCTGACGCGCTGGCTGCTGCAATATAAGCACCCGGTGTGTGTATTATGCGACATTAGACCCCCCTAACAGTACAGAGACCCCAGAAAAACATATCTTTTCAGAAAGAACACATTCTGACGAATCCAATATGGGTAAATAAGTGTTTCTACTGCAAACTGCCAAACTGCAAAGCACTGCTGAACATAACGGTTTTTATCAAATTTCGGAAAATCGTCACAAAGCTTGAATTCTACCACACATTTCGTAACTTATCAGCATAAAACATCCTAAATATGAACGCCAGGGGTCTACTGAACACTTTGATGCCCAGTGTGCATAGATATACCAAACTATGTGGCGCACAGAGACCCCCAAATGACAATAGTGTATATACATTTTCACGGCTGACGCGCTGGCTGCTGCAATATAAGCACCTGGTGTGTGTATTATGCAACATTAGACCCCCCTAACAGTACAGAGACCCCAGAAAACCATATATTTTCAGAAAGTACACGTTCTGACGAATCCAATATGGGTAAATAAGTGTTTCTACTGCAAACTGCCAAACTGCAAAGCAATGCTGAACATAACGGTTTTTATCAAATTTCTGAAAATCGTCACAAAGCTTGAATTTTACCCCATTATATGCCACACATTTCGTAACGTATCAGCATAAAACATCCTAAATATGAACGCCAGGGGTCTACTGAACACTTTGATGCCCAATATGCATAGATATACCAAACTATGTGGCGCACAGAGACCCCCAAATGACAATAGTGTATATAAATTTTCACGGCTGACGCGCTGGCTGCTGCAATATGAGCACCTGGTGTGTGTATTATGCGACATTAGACCCCCCTAACAGTACAGAGACCCCAGAAAACCATATCTTTTCAGAAAGTACACATTCTGACGAATTCAATATGGGTAAATAAGTGTTTCTACTGCAAACTGCCAAACTGCAAAGCAATGCTGAACATAACGGTTTTTATCAAATTTCTGAAAATCGTCACAAAGCTTGAATTTTACCCCATTATATGCCACACATTTCGTAACGTATCAGCATAAAACATCCTAAATATGAACGCCAGGGGTCTACTGAACACTTTGATGCCCAATATGCATAGATATACCAAACTATGTGGCGCACAGAGACCCCCAAATGACAATAGTGTATATACATTTTCACGGCTGACGCGCTGGCTGCTGCAATATGAGCACCTGGTGTGTGTATTATGCGACATTAGACCCCCCTAACAGTACAGAGACCCCAGAAAACCATATCTTTTCAGAAAGTACACATTCTGACGAATCCAATATGGGTAAATAAGTGTTTCTACTGCAAACTGCCAAACTGCAAAGCAATGCTGAACATAACGGTTTTTATCAAATTTCGGAAAATCGTCACAAAGCTTGAATTCTACCCCATTATATGCCACACATTTCGTATCTTATCAGCATAAAACATCCTAAATATGAACGCCAGGGGTCTACTGAACACTTTGATGCCCGGTATGCATAGATATACCAAACTATGTGGCGCACAGAGACCCCCAAATGACAATAGTGTATATACATTTTCACGGCTGACGCGCTGGCTGCTGCAATATGAGCACCTGGTGTGTGTATTATGCGACATTAGACCCCCCCTAACAGTACAGAGACCCCAGAAAACCATATATTTTCAGAAAGTACACATTCTGACGAATCCAATATGGGTAAATAAGTGTTTCTACTGCAAACTGCCAAACTGCAAAGCAATGCTGAACATAACGGTTTTTATCAAATTTCTGAAAATCGTCACAAAGCTTGAATTTTACCCCATTATATGCCACACATTTCGTAACGTATCAGCATAAAACATCCTAAATATGAACGCCAGGGGTCTACTGAACACTTTGATGCCCAATATGCATAGATATACCAAACTATGTGGCGCACAGAGACCCCCAAATGACAATAGTGTATATACATTTTCACGGCTGACGCGCTGGCTGCTGCAATATGAGCACCTGGTGTGTGTATTATGCGACATTAGACCCCCCCTAACAGTACAGAGACCCCAGAAAACCATATATTTTCAGAAAGTACACATTCTGACGAATCCAATATGGGTAAATAAGTGTTTCTACTGCAAACTGCCAAACTGCAAAGCAATGCTGAACATAACGGTTTTTATCAAATTTCTGAAAATCGTCACAAAGCTTGAATTTTACCCCATTATATGCCACACATTTCGTAACGTATCAGCATAAAACATCCTAAATATGAACGCCAGGGGTCTACTGAACACTTTGATGCCCAATATGCATAGATATACCAAACTATGTGGCGCACAGAGACCCCCAAATGACAATAGTGTATATACATTTTCACGGCTGACGCGCTGGCTGCTGCAATATGAGCACCTGGTGTGTGTATTATGCGACATTAGACCCCCCTAACAGTACAGAGACCCCAGAAAACCATATCTTTTCAGAAAGTACACATTCTGACGAATCCAATATGGGTAAATAAGTGTTTCTACTGCAAACTGCCAAACTGCAAAGCAATGCTGAACATAACGGTTTTTATCAAATTTCGGAAAATCGTCACAAAGCTTGAATTCTACCCCATTATATGCCACACATTTCGTAACGTATCAGCATAAAACATCCTAAATATGAACGCCAGGGGTCTACTGAACACTTTGATGCCCAATATGCATAGATATACCAAACTATGTGGCGCACAGAGACCCCCAAATGGATATATAGTAGATAAAATTTACAAGGCAAAACAAAATAAGGCAGTAAAGAGTGAAATAAAATAAAACCACAAAAATCAATGTTTTTTTTCCAGACTAGTGTTATCGGCCATCAGAATCACAGTTTGAATATTTTAGCTGGGCCAAACAGGTTATACGGCTAGAAACAAGTGAACACAACATACGCAGAGCTGAAAATGCAATAAAATGGCTAAAAATTCAATAAAATGGCTAAAAATGCACCAAAATACCCAAAATTGCAATTTAATCACCGAAATACCATACAAAAGATATTGCACAGTACGGTTAGCGAATACGCTATTCGTAATGGCAATAAAACATTTTTTTCAGCCAAAAAAAGAGACGATGCGATAAGAAAAAAAAAAAAAGCCACAATGCCATGTATGTGCGTGTGCGTGTGTACAAATGGTAAATTACATGTTATGTGCGTGTGTACGTGTGTGTAAGTGCAGTGAGTGTAAGTGACCCCCCCAATCCCCAAAAATGTATGTGTAAGTGTGTGTAAGTGTGAATCTAAGTGTGTATTACTGTAATAAGTGTGTGTTGGTGTGTTTGTGTGTGTAATTGTTGCACTAACCTGAAAAAGTCGCTGGAGACTGTTGCAGACGATCAGGAATAGCCCCTGGAAAAAATCTGCGACATCATCTGTGTCCCTGTGCTGTGGGGGCGGAGATCTACGGCGCGGTGTAGGCTGCAGCAGCAGGACACGCAAGTAACACGTGCCTGCTGCTGTTTTTGGGCCCCTGGGCGATCTCGCCCCAGGGGCCACTCGATCCCCTGCTCTGCTCGTTGCCTAGGGGCAGGGGATCGAAGCGGAACGGAGCGAGCGGCTCTAACAGCCGCTCCTCCACTCCAGAACCCGGAAGTGCTGCAGAAAGTAGAATCTACGTTCTGTGGCATTTCAAGTTACTTTTCCACAGAACGTAGATTCTACGTTCTGTGGCACTTAAAAGGTTAAATTAGATGGAACTTTGCTTTGGATTGCTAGATCAACACCATTGTATTTTTGTATATTAGCAAAGCAGGAAAGCTGACCAAACTTCCATGGGATTGTAGAACCCCAATCCTGCCCATTTAATGGCAGTATTAAGCCTTTAAACAAAAAAACATATACAGAAACTAGCCAATCTCATACTGACTGCATCTAAATGAGTAATAGCTTGTAACTCGTAATCATGACAATTTCTAGAATGTTTTAGAACAGAGGTAGTCTGTTATAAGCAAACTAGCAAGGATCCTTGTGAGTCTTGAATATACCGTTTACACATCAGTAAGTATAAAATTCTTAGTATAGTTATGCATTGTTATCACCATAGTTGAAGCTTTCTATGGTAACCAATAGTAAACAATTTTCTCGGATACACATGCATGTATTTTTGCAAGCTAGAATCAATGAAGAAGAGGTGGGAAATTCCGCCTGTCAATGCAGAATATTTTGCATGTTCACACTACTGCACTCCAGATTTTACCCTTTCCAGAAAAAAAGATGCATATGTTTAAAAGAAATTTAGTTTTGTAAATATTATGAAGCTCCTTGGAAACTTCACGTTAAATTATCACAGTACTACACCAAAATGGATTCCTTAGAAGTCCATAGAATATTTTTGAGAACTGTTATTTGGGATGGAGAAACAAAATATGTGTACCATACAAAACCCCAGAAAGGTCATAGTAGGACATAAACATCAGTTTCTAACCATAGTACATGGTATGAATAAGCAACATTCTAGCAGAGAAGGACCAATATATAAGGGATTTAACCGTAGTTTTAACTCTTTATTTGTATTTGAATTTTCATTTTTATATCAAATTATACATACATTCTCTTTTTACATTCGGGGGGGGGGGTGGAATTTTCTGAATTTTCTCTTGTATGGCATACAATTGGTAGCGAAGAGGACTTATGTGTTGTTGAACATCCCATTAAGGGAATGATGAGTTGTATGAATCGAATAATTAGAGGAAATAAAAATAACAACAAGAAAAAGGTTCAAAGTAAAACATACAAAATACTGTGTAACCAAACAAAATAATAAAGAAAATATATAGTAAATAAAAACCAGAAAAGTAAAAGAAAACTATTTTGAACCATTGGAGCCATGGGATTGTTTGGGAAAAGGAGAGATTTAACTCCAGCTCCATTGTGACCACACTTTCTCAAAATTTGGTAGTTGGGAGTGATATAGTGCCGCTAAGTATTCCATCCGTCTGATATCTTGGAATGCTATTTTTAGTTCAGTTCCAATGGGGATTGTGCCTTTTTCCAGTTACAAGCTATTACTCGTTTGGATGCAGTCAGTATGAGATTGGCTAGTTTCTGTATATGGTTTTTGAGTTTGAGAAATGGCATTCTTAGTAGGAATGTTTGTGGGTTTAGTTGTAAGTTACTTCCCAATAAAGGTTCTAGTAGAGATAATACTTCCTTCCAATAGTCCTCCTGGACATATCCAGAAAATATTATATAGGGTACCTGTTCCTCCACATTGTCTCCAGCACCCTGGTGAGACTGTTGGATGGATTGAATGTAACTTGGTAGGTGTAATGTACCATTGCATGATGATTTTTTAGTTTACTTCTTTGTGCATGACAAATTTTGAAGCCTTTTTAAGATTCTCTCATAATGATGCCCACTTGTAGAGAGGTATGTCCTCTGCCAGAGTTTGTTCCCACAATTGCATTATAAATGTCTGATATGAGTCCTTTCCTGGTCATTCTGGTTGCCATGATTGTATCCAGTGTTCTGTAGGTAATTGGGGTCCCAATGTTTCAACGGCAAAATGTTTGGTTTGAAGGTACTGGAATTGTAATGCATTACTCAAATCATATTTGGCCTGGAGCTCCTGAAATGTGCCTAGTTTACGAGTTAGTGGGTTATATATACTGTAAATCCCTTAGTTGTGTAAGGCTCGCCTTCTGCTACGGCTGAATGAATGCCTTAGTGAATGGAATGAAATACAGGTTACCAAAGAAGGGGCTTAGTCTATATGGTTCCTGAACTGTATTATAGTGAATCATAGAGTGGTTCCATAAAGAAAGGGTCAGTTTTACAGAGTTTAATGGATTATACTTAATGGATCCCATAATAGGGAGGAGATAGTGTAAGGGGAAACAGTATCATTTTCTAAGGTTACACATTTTCCACAGTGCACCCTGTCTGACCATGCCGGCTAGATAGTATTTAAGTATATCATGGGCGCCCAGTCCTCCCCCCCAACAAAAATGGAGTTGTTAATATCCTCTTGGACATTCTATGCGATTTAGTAGCCCATATGAATTGTACAATTTTTGCCTGTGTCATTTTCAAAGCTTTGGATGGAATTCGTACAGGTAGGGTTTCAAAGTAGTACAACAATCAGGGAAGGGCTACCATTTTAACCGTTTTAATTCTACCAAACCAAGAGAACGTGTAAGGGTTCCATTTATCTAGGTCTTTGTGTATCTGTGTAAGAAGGGGGTATCATTTTTTTTTATAGTGTTGTATCGGTAGGGGTCAGTCAGATTCCTAGATACTTTATATGGTCTGATTTCCATTTATAGTTCATCTTCAGGACCTTAATTTTTATTTGGGGAATGTTTATTGGGAGGGCTTCCAATTTGTCTTGATTTACCTTGTGGTTTGACAGTCTTCTATAGGTATCTAGTAAGTATGTACATTTGGGAGTGATGTCGTTAATCGGGTAAGAGTTAGGAGAATGTCATCTGCAAATAGTGAGATTTTGTATTCCTTATATTTATATGTGATGCCCATTATATATGGAGAGTTCCTGATTGCGACAGCAAGGGGTTCAATTGAAAGTGCATATATCAGGGGTGAAATAAGACACCCCTGTCTTGTCCCATTAGTTATTTCTATGTTAGAAGATAGATGGCCTTCGATTTTGACAATTGATGAGGGGCAGGAGTATGAGGCTGATATAGCTTTTTGGAAAGGGCCCTCAAATCCCATTAAGTCTAAAGTTGGCCATAGATGTAGAGATCCGCTCGTTTGGCAATGTCTCCAAATGAGTGGATCTCTCCCCGATATACCCACATTGAAGTGGGTGATATCGGGCTGATCCGATCGGGCTGATCAAATCAGAATGGAGGCCACACGGATGGACGGATCGCGGGACCTCATCAACATCTGGCTGACTTTCGGCCAGATATTGATCGGGAAAGCCCTACACACGGGCTGTACACACGGGCTAATTCACTACGATGCAGATTTTACTGAACGTTATCTCTTGCGCCAGACTTGCCTTCGCCACCTCAACCCAGGCGAAGTACAGTAGAGACTTCCTCAAAAAAATGTTGAAAATTTTTCTAAGTCCCAGAAAACGCTAGCATATTTTCCTTTTTTCAGGGTGATAGGCTGCAAAATAGCGTTTTTCTTTTTGAGGTAATCGGCTTCCCTACATTTCCTAACATATGGCACATAAACTATACACTGGGCTCATGTGTAGGGCAATATAACAACTCTATTTTCTTTTATTAAGGGTTCCCTTAACCCTTGTGTAGTGTAATGTATTTGCTGCAACATATACGTCCATTGAACTTTAACTTCCCGCCGTATGCAAACTATGCAACGCTAGCACAACTTTGCTTCGCTTAGCGCAGTAACGCTAGTGCAACTTCGCCAGCATTAGTCGCCCTGGATTTTAGTGAATTAGCGTTGTCCTGGCGAATCAACGCCTTGCGAAGTGTTGCGCTGTGAACGAAGCCATCACTGGTGAATTTTCAGAGGTAAGTGAATTTGCCCCTTGGTCTGTCGGCAGCTTTTATCGGTCCATGTATGGGGGCCTAAACACCCTATTCATATAAGCCCAATTCAGGTGGTCAAAGGCCTTTTCTGCATCCAATCTTAGGAATAGAAGGGGGGTTCTTTGTTGAGTTTGCTATGTCTATAAAATTGATTGTTTTTCTGGTGTTATCAGTCGCTTGCCTTCCCATGATGAAACCCACTTGATCTTGATTGTTCAGATGGCATTAAAAGGGTTAAAAGATTAGATAAAATTTTGCTGAAGATTTTGATATCTGTGTTCAATAAGGCAATTGGGCGATAGCTGGTGCAGGATTGAGGGTCCATTCCTTCCTTTAAGATAAGGGAAATAAGTGAATAGAGCACTGAGAGTGGTGGCTGGGAGCCGCTTAAGATCTCATTGAAAACTGGGGTCCTAAAGTCTCATAAAAGGATTTGTAGTAAAGGAAGCTAGACCATCCCGACCTGGGTTTTTTTTTGTTGGGGTGTGTTTCCTCAAGTTCCTCTTCTGTAATTGGGTAATTTAACTCATTTCTGCCTTCTTCTGTCAGTGTAGGTAATTTAGGTAATTTAGAGGGGGAGAGCATGCCCTGTATATGTTGCTCAAGATTCTTTTCTAGTTTTGTTGGCAGTGGTGGTAAGTTATATAGAGAGTGATAATAGTTTTGGAATATCTTTAGGACTTGGTGTACGCTGAGTTTCCTTGTTTAGTTTGGATTGATAATATAGCCTTTTGGGCTATTTGGTCACGTAGTTTGCAAGAGGGTATGGGCTTTGTTGCCATGTTCATAGTAGCGTTGTTGTGTCTATGTAATGGCTAAATCTCTCAGTTGTGTTCTAATTTAAGTGATTCGTGCTAGTGTGGCTATAGATGGTTTCTGGTTTTATCTATGTTCCATGTTCTTAAGTTGCTGAGTCAGTTGTGTCCTGCGGTGGGTAGTTGATCTTTAAAGGGTTGGTTGCTATCACTACCAGTTCTCCCCTTACCCATGCTTTGTGAGCTTTCCATATTGAAAAAGAAGAGGGTACAGTTCCCTGGTTTCTGTTAAAGTATTCCTTAAGGCCTGTCAACTGTGCATTTATTTCTGTGTGGGCTAGTAAGGTCTCATTTAGCTTCCATTGGAATGGTTTCCTTGAGGTTGGTAAAATATTTCAGTTCATTTTTACTAGGGCATGGTCAGACCAGGTTATCTGGTGTATAGTGGAATGTTTCATAGCTATTAAAGCATCATGATTGACTAGGAAGTAGCCTAATCGTTGCTGGGAGCCATGGGGTGGGAGGAAAAGGTATACATTCTCTCTTTTGGAACACGCCAAGCGTCATACAATCTATGAGTGTATGAATTGCCTAAATTGCTTTGAACTCCTTTCTCTCCAGTCCCACTGGTCTCCCCGCTTGATCCATAGTTGGTGAATGCAGTAAATTAAAATCTCCTCCAGTTACCAGTAGGGAATCTGGTGGTGTTGAGATTTTCTTTAGTGTGGCATTTAAAAAAGATATCTGCTTTTTGTTTGGGCGTATACACAGGTTAAAAATTTTTCCTATTTTGAGTTGTCCTTGTATAATAATATATCTACCTTTAGGATCTGTTTGAGTTTTTGTAATTTGGATTTCACCTTTAAAGAAAGTATTTTAGCCATAATCTTTATGCAAACTTTGCTGATAACTTACAATACTCTCCTTACATGTGTTGTGAAGATCCTCCGGGCTCAAAAAAAAAAAAAAATATTAAACATTACCTTAGAATTTAAAATTAATAGAACAGTGATTGAAATAAACATTTAAACTGGTATATATGAGAAGTTAGAGCAACTGGTTTGTGTTGCTCTAAGTGAGGGGTACACTGGCCCTTCAGTGGGGTTCCATGGGTTAGCATCCAGGTCATTTTGGTGAATTTCGCACAGATCTCCCTGATTGGGCCTGCAAGTACATTGCTGGTGGCAGGTTAGGGACTAATTGCTGGAAGAGTGTAAGTAGGTACGTACTTAAATCCAGTTGTCTTTCCTCCTCCGGTATCCCTCTAATTCTGAGGTTTTGTCTTCAGCCTCTGTTCTCTGTGTCCTCCTGTTGATACTGGAGGTGGAGTTCTTGTCAGAAAAACTTGTTTTCCTCCTCAAGGATATAGAGGGTGAAATATTGCGTAATGTCGTCCTCTGTGGATTCCAAGTGCTCTGTGCGTTCAGCTATATCTCACAGCTGTTCCCATAGCTCTTTAGTGGCTCCCGCAATGGAGTCCCGAATTGTCATCTTAAGTCTCTCATGTAATTGTGAGAACTGTGTTTCTAGGATCTCCGCCGTTACTGGGATTAGAGGGGGTTGATGTAATGGGTTGCAGCGTGGAGTCTTGTGTAGGTGGCATCATGGCGGCCTGTGGATCTTCTGCCATGCGGCCAGGAGTAGCCTTTACCATGTAGCAATCCATAGAGTCCATTTGCTGCGGATTTCCTCGCTTGCCTATGTCCAGCAAGATGTTGGCTGCTGATGGGAGTCCCCGGTGTGCAGTTTATATAGCTTTAGTCAGCTATTAACGGGAATTCAAAAGGAGGTGTGTGGAGCTACCACATTATGTGGCCATCTTGGTTGCATGTGGGCATGCTCCCCTAGAAGGCTAGTTCTCTTCCCTTACCCCTTTCCCTATTATTGTTATATAGTCAATTTGGGGTGAAAAAAAGACCACTGTAAGCCAAAGTCGGCTGTAGCAAATAAAGTGATGCACTGCATGATGATTTGACACCCAACAGAATGATAAAATTATACTGGTTGATTCCCCAGATATTTCATACAGGTTAGTATTAGTCATCCAAATTGTATATTAAAGGAATTGTTCCGTATAAAAAAACTAGGTAAATAGATATGCTGTGCAAAATAAAAAATGTTTCTAATATAGTTAACAATTTTTTAGATTAGAGAAAGAAACCCCACCAAATAGTTAATACTATATCGATACCAAGTTAATTCAAAACCTTAAAGGAGAAGGAAAGGTAAATTTTAATACTTATCTTTAATACTTGCTTTTGCACACCCCTCCTGGACCGCTACACTTTCACAGCCCAATTCTGTCTCCCGCTCTTGCACTGTGCCATAGAACTTTTGTTCCATATTGTTTCCGTTGCTGCATCTCTCCGTTGAGTACTTTTTAAACTGTCCACCAATGTATTAATACTAGAGCCAAAACGCTACCTACCCTGTGAATAAATGCAAGATATGCTAAGGAACGATCGCGTTGCTATAGCAACCGTAGCGATCGTTCCTATTGGCACTGCAGCATGAAGAGGAGGAGAGCCAGAAGTCAACGATGATGTTGACTCGCACCACATGACCGGTTTATCATCGATCGTATGGGGGAAGTAAAGTGGTGTACTGCACATGCGCAGGGCTTGCAGAATTACTACTGCACATGTGCAAGCCCTGTTACAGCCTCTTTGGATACCGAGAGGGATGTCTTTGGGATCACAAGCACTTATCAATATTTTTTACCACGATATTGAAATACAGCTAAAGGCAAAACTATATAGAGGCACAATTCTTGTAAGTAGCTCTCCAAAATGTGGACTATATATACAACTTTATTTGATTTTTACCTTTCCTTCTCCTTTAAGTTGAAAGACGGAGGTAGTTACTAATAATAATGGTAATTGATAAGGAAGTGCTATCTAATAAATTAAGTAAAGTGCTAGTGCAAATAAATACTGTGAAGAGGCTGGTGATAAAAAATAGTTAATTGTTCCTAAACTAAAAGTATATTACCCCACCAATTCATTCGAATTCCACCTCTTGATAGGCAAATTCATTCATTAATTAATTAATTAACAAGGCTCAATTAATCAACAAAGTTAGCAAGTTAATGTTGCAATTAAATTCTACCGGTAAAGTGCAGTGCAATAAATAGGGTAAAAATTAAACTTGGTAATTAATTAACTAGTTAAAAAGGAGGAATTAAAAATTTACCAAAAATTCAGTGTGGCTTAAAAAGTCATCCGGTCACAATCCATAGATACAATTCATAGAAAATTGAAAAAATAGAGGGTGGAGTTGTCCCAAAATCTAACTGCCTATTTTTGTTTCTAAGGCCTGGGACACCACAAAGTAAAGGCAGGACAGGGTAACCGGAGCTGTGGGCTTGGTATTTAACTTGCCCTAGTAATTAAAAGAGGCTAAATAAACCTAAAAATGGTATATACAAAGTAGTCAGCACAGCCTCCTGGCTTTTTCTTTCTTGTGGTGCAGGTTTTCCAGTGGCCACTTTTCCACGGGTATACACTTTGCAGTTACAAGACAAAACAGCACCACCTTCCTTTTAAAATTAAAATGCCTTTATTGGAACCCTTTAGGGCATTACAGCAGCTTCTAATGCCTCAGAATAGAGTTACGGTGCCAGTGTCATGTAAATTGTTTCCATGTGGTAACATAAAAAATAGTGTTCTGTGTATAATAGTCCACAATACCTTGCAGTGTAAATATGGGAAAATCAATAAAGAATCTCCCAGTACACAGGGGATAATAATAAGGTTCCAATAAAGGCATTTTAACTTTAAAAGGAAGGTGGTGCTGTTTCGTCTTGTAACTAAATAAACCTAAAATGCCAGAAACGCACGGCCCCTTAGAATGAAAGGAAGAGAGGATTAGACCAGAATTGCAACCCACATCCAGTATTTTCTAACCAGTTTGTTTCCCTAAAGGAAGTATTTCATCAGAATAAGAATATCTTATCAGGAGAACAATTTTCAAAGAACGCCAACGCGTGTTTCGCTTAGAAGCTTTGTCAAGGCGAAAGTGATGAAATATAGTTAGTTAGCCAAAATGTAATCTATAAAGGCTGGAGTGGCTGGATGTGTAACATGATAGCCAGATTACCAAGCAGTAACCAATCAGTGACTTGAGGAGGGGGGGGGGGCACATGGGCCATAACTGTTGCTTTTGAATCTGAGCTGAATGCTGAGGATCAATTGCAAACTTATTGAACAGTTTTGTCCCATGTGGCCCCCCTTAAAGTCGCTGACTAACTCAGAGTTAGAGAGTTGAAAAACATAAAGTTGTGTTGTGTTAGACATCCAGTCACTCCAGCCTTTATACTGTGTATTGCATTTTTGGCTAACTAACTATATTATAAACATTTTTATTTTGCACAGCCTATCTATTTACCCAGTTTTTATTTTTACACTGAACTGTTCCTTTAAGGGGTGGTTCACCTTTAAGTTAATATATTGTATGTTATATCATGGCTAATTCTAAGCAACTTTTCAGTTAAGCCTTTTTTCTTTTCTCTTTTATAGTTTTTGAATTATTTGCCTTCTTGCTTCTCTGACTCTTTCCAGCTTTTAAATAGGGATCACTGAGCCCATTAAAAATGTTATGTAAGGCCCCATGGCGAGAGTTACTATTGGGTCTCACTCGTCCACAACCTTTCCCATAGAAAGGGGCACTCGTCAAGGTTGCCCCTTATCCCCTTTGTTATTTGACCTGATCCTGGAACCTTTAGCCATTGCAATTAGAAGCCATGCTGACATACAGGGTATCCGAGTTGGAACCCAGGAGCACTCCTTATGCCTGTTTGCAGACGATGTTACTCTGCTCATCACACGTCCCTTATCCTCTCTACCTCACTTATTCCAGACCCTACTAATGTTTGGCTCTATCTCTGGGCTGGTGACTAATCCTGAGAAAACAGAAGCTCTCAGCATTAACCTACCCCCCGAGATGATCAAACTTCTATCCATAAACTTTGATATTCACTGGTGTAAATCATATATTTCAATTCTGGGAGTTAGGTTTACTGTGTCATATCATCAACTGTATAGGACTAATTATCCTTATATGTATAAGAAACTTATCAAAATGCTGGAAGAGTGGAGCAAATACCACATATCATGGATATAACTGCTGTGAAAATGTCTCTACTTCCGAAACTGTTATATTTATTCTGGGTACTCCCTGTAGATGTCCCTAGGAAAGACCTTAACCTATTTGAGAAACACATCACCTCGTTTATATGGAACGCTAAACCCCCGAGAGTGAACAGGAAAACACTTGAAAGAAGGCCACAGGATGGTGGATTAGGCCTCCCTAATCTAAGGAAATATTACTTAGCCTCCCAGCTCGCTCAAATCCCTGTACTACACCTACAACACTTGCCTCCCCTTTGGGTTGAATTAGAGAACGCCCTAGTACTCCCTTACTCAGCCGAAGCACTGATCTGGACGCCCCCGTCCAAGCGACCGCAGGTATTAAGCCCTAGCCTACAGCATACCCTGGGGTTATGGGACCAGAATCCTACTTTATACAAACTGGTCTCCCTCCATAACCCGGTCGCTCCAATAGTTCGCAACCCATCTTTCCTTCCTGGGATACAGGCCCGCTCGTTTAGCTGGTGGTCCGCAAATCGGTTGCTTAGAGTTTATAATATTCTTACAGTCAGAGGCCCCTTTTCAATGTCTTATTTGAGAGAGAACTATGATATCCCAGACTCTGAAACCTTTAGGGCTACCCAACTTGAGCACCCACTCAAACCTACTTTGAGAGATGGTGCACAAGCCCTTCTACCACCCCTAAAGCTGTCTCTCTACTGTATCGTAATATGATCTCTCCAGCTAATCTCACAGACCTGAATTATGTCAAAGCTTGGCACAAGGAGTTGGAGATTACCTTAGAGGAAGGCGATTGGGTGAAGGCATGGGACAACCTAAAACATAGTTCTAGGAATACCACACTTTCTGAAGCGGGGTATAAAGTCCTTTTCAGATGGTACTTGACGCCTGTGAGATTGGCTAGGATACATCATTCTCCTCTAGATCACTGCTTCCGTGGTTGCTCCTCCTCAGGTACCATGACACACATTTGGTGGTCGTGCCCAAGAGTGACTAGGTTTTGGACTCGGGTATACAATATGATTTTCTCTATTTTACAGCTTAACCTGCTAAAGTCCCCATCTGAAGCCCTTCTGGGTGTCCCCCCTCGTGGTGTCCCCACTCTGAAGCTTAAATTATTGAACCACATTTTCCTTGCCGCAAGGCAAACTATCGCTAAGTCATGGAAGTCCCCCTCCATCAATTTGCAATGTTTAAAAGCAAGCTGGACTGGATCTTCATTAATGAGAGACTTTCAGGCATAGCCACTGAGACTCTTTCTAAAGTAATGAAGATTTGGCAACCTTGGATCTCATATAGGTTTGGGGACTCCATACCTCTTAGTATTGCATCATTGTGAAAACAGGAAATTGTTTATACATACCGTAATTTCTGTTTCCTGGTCACTTCCATGGCAGCATTCACCCATGGGTTAATTACCCCCTGCAGGCCAGCGGACAGGACCTCCCCCTACAATTTAAAAGTTCCACCTGTTCCTCCCTTCCCTCGTCTTCGTACTAAAGCTGTCCCCTATATCGGGTGGGAAACTCCCCGGTGAATGCTGCCATGGAAGTGACCAGGAAACAGAAATTACGGTATGTATAAACAATTTCCTGTTTTCCCATAGTCACCCATGGTCAGCATTCACCCATGGGAAATCCCCAAGCTTAAAACAGAGGGCGGGACACAAAATATATTTAACAGAACTTTTAATTAGTAGAATACACTACAGACTGTAAAACTTTCCTCCCAAATTTAGCTTCTTGGGAGGACAAAACATCCAGCTTGTAATGTTTAACAAATGTATTTAAGGATGACCATCTTGCCGACTTGCAGATGCTTTCTGGCGACTCTCTGGCTTGTGCCGCCCAGGAACTCGCCAACGCCCTGGTAGAGTGAGCCTTCAACCCTTTTGGGACACTCCTTCCTGCCACATTATATGCCTTAGCGATGGCCGCTACAATCCAGGAGCTAATTGTTCTCTTGGTAGGAGCTTGACCCTTCCTGTATCCATTCGGAATTATGAACAAATGTTCTGATTTTCTCCATTCCTTTGTTCTTTCCAAGTATATTTTTATGGCTCTTACTAAATCCAAAGTATGCCAAATTTCTTCCTCTGTAGATGTAGGAACAGGGAAAAATGCAGGCAAGATGACCTCCAAATCCATATGGAATTTAGATATAACTTTCGGCAGGAATCCAAATGCGGGTCTCAACACCACTCTGTCTCCAAAAACAACTGTATTTGGCTCAGAAGCCGCCAGAGCTGCTATTTCTCCAACTCTACAGGCTGATGTTACGGCCACTAGGAGAATAACTTTCAATGTCATATTCCACGCTGACGCTTCCTCCAAAGGCTCAAACGGAGCCTCGGTCAAGACCTTTAAGACTAAAGGCAGATCCCATGGTGGAAGACAATTTCTCTTCATTGGTCTAACTCTTACAAGGGCATTAAAGAATCTTCTTACCAGCGATTCTTCTGCCCAATTCTTACCAGTCATTGCTGAAATTGCCGACACTTGACCTCTCAATGTACTGCACTGCAATTTCATCTCATATCCTGAAAACAGAAATTCTACCACCACTGCAGGCGATGGTGACAACGGATTCTCCTCCTTTTTTGAAACAAAATCCGCAAACTTTTCCCACACTCTATAGTATTGCTGGGAGGTGCTTTTCTTTCTTGATTTCAATAATAAGTCTATGACTTCATCCTTCAGCAGCAACCCTTTCAATGTCTCCCTCTCAACCGCCAAGCCATCAGACACAGATGATTGTGTCCCTGAAACTGAATGGAATTTTGTGACAGCCAGCCTGGGAAGTTCTGAATCTGCATCGGCTCTTCTATGGCCATTCTCTGAAGCAGGGGAAACCATGGCCTCCTGGGCCAGAAAGGGATAATTGCAATGGCTTCTGCCTCGTCTTTCTTTATCTTCTTCAACACTCTCCATACTAATGGACATGGAGGAAACACATAAATTAGGCCTTCTGACCAACTCTGACTTAAGCCGTCCACTGCCTCTGCTTCCTTGCAGGGGAACCTTGCAAAAAACCGCTGACACTTCGTGTTCTGTAGGGATGCCATTACATCTATCCATGGCTGACCCCACTTCTTCACCAACTTCTCGAAGATATTCTCGTGCAGACTCCACTCCCCTGGGTCTAACACTGCTCGACTGAGGAAATCTGCTTTCCAATTCTCTCTCCCTGGAAGATGTATTGCAGTTAACCCCCTTAGCCAACTTTCTGCCCACTGAAACAGTGGTTCTACTTCTTTCAGCAGAGCTCCGCTTCTGGTACCACCCTGCTTCACTATATAGGCAACCGCCGTTGTGTTGTCCGTCATTATCTTTACCTGCTTGTCTTTCAACAGGTGAGAAAAATGAATGAGAGCTTCTCTTATTGCTCTGAGCTCCAAAATATTTGATGGCACATTTTCTCCTATCCATGTGCCTTGTACAACTTTCTCCTCCATGTGGGCTCCCCATCCCACACTTGAAGCATCGGTGGTTATTACCACCCAGTCTGGTTCCTCTAGAGGGACTCCTCTCGCCAGATTCTCGTACCTGCACCACCAAGCTAGAGTCTTCTTGACCTCCTGTGGTACCACCAACTTCTTTTGTAAATGTAGATGGGGCTGATTTACCTTCCTTAGAAGAAAGAACTGCAAGGGCCTCAAATGCCACTTCGCCCATCTCACTGTTTGTATCGTTGCTGACATCGCTCCCAGCACCTTCAGGCAATCGTGAACCGTAACTGTCTTCCTTCTCCTGAAGTCTTTTATCAATTCGACCACTTTCTTTTGTCTGTCTAGTGGTAGACTGACCAGATCTCGATCTGTTTGAAATAAAGCCCCTAAATACTGTAGGGTCTGAGTGGGAATAAAATTGCTTTTTTCCTGGTTTATTACCCAACCATGGATCTGCAAAAACTCCTTTACTCTGGAAGTTTGCACCTCGGCCTCTGCCCTCGAGTTTGCCACTACCAGAATGTCGTCGAGATAATGGTATACTGCCACACCTTCCTTCCTTAACTCGGCGATGAGTGTGACCAATACTTTCGTGAATACTCTCGGAGACTGGGCTAGACCAAACGGCAGGCATCTGAACTGCACATGTGTGTCTTCTATTGCAAATCTCAGATATCTTCTGTGCACTTGAGCAATAGGCACATGAAAATAAGCATCTTTTAGATCTATGCTTGTCAGCCAGTCTCCACTTGAGACTACTTGCATTATGGATGTTAAGGATTCCATTTTGAACTTTCTTGCTTGCAGGAACTTGTTGAGATTCCTCATATCTAGCACCGGCCTCATTGCACCTGATGCCTTCTTTATCAGAAATAGTTTTGAATAAAAACCGGTGTATCTTTCTTGAGGCATAACTGTTTCTATTGCTCCTGTCATGAATAACTGACTCAAATAATCTTGAGTTACTCTTCTGTTTGAATCTGTTCCTTTGATTTTTCGACTTTATGAAAAAGTCTCTTTTGGGTACTGCCTTGAATTCCAGGAAGAATCCTGATTCGATTACCTCTTGTACCCAAACATCTTGAATCGTTGTGGCCCAGACATGAGAGAAATCGGCCAACCTGCCACCCACCATGGTCTGGGCCTTGCCACCTTCATTGTTGGTTGGAGGTTGACGGGGTAGAAGAGAAAAACCCAGATCTCTTAGCTGCCCCTCTGTAACTTGGACGACCTGATCGCCAAGACGTTTGCCTAGAATACTCCCTGCCAGGCTTATACTGTCTGGAAGTTTTGAAGGACTTGTCTTTAGCTTTGCCATAGTTTGAGTCAAAACGTGCTTTCTTGGGCTGATTTTCCTGAGGAAGAAACACACTCTTGCCTCCTGACACCTTCTTTATAATCGCATCAAGTTTCTCCCCAAACAGCATCTCTCCCTCAAAAGGCAACTGGCATAAATTAGCTTTTGAAGCTGTATCCGCTGCCCAGGATTTTAGCCACAGAGCTCTTCTGGCTGCTACTGATAATGCCATTGATCTTGCTGAGAAGTGCACCATGTCTAGTGATGCTTCCGATATGAATTCTGTTGCCATTCTGCAATCGGACAACATTTCCAACAACTTCGGCCTTTTGACATTAGAGGATATTGCTTCTCCAAGATCTGCCAGCCATACTTTTAATGCCCTTGACACCGATGTCAGTGCCACCGCCGGTTTACAGGCTGCTCCGGCAGCCCCAAAGGCTTTTCTTAGATTAAACTCCATCTTCTTCTCCATCGGCTCTCTAAAGACAGCCGCATCATCCACTGGAAGTGTAGTCTTCTTTGCAAGCCTAACCACAGCTGCATCCACTTTAGGCGGAGACTCCCAGGCCTTAGAATCTTGTTCATCAAAGGGGTACTTCTTATTGAATTTCCCTGCAGTTTGAGCCCTTTTTTCCGTCTTTTTCCATTCTGTCGTATTTATCTCTTTAATCGACGAATGTACTGGAAAATATACTGATCTTTTCTTTGAAGAGGGAAAAAGTCTATCTGCAGTCGACAACTTTGTAGCTTCCGTAGGGAATGTCAAAGTCTGCCTAACTGCCTTAATCAATGGGTCTATAATCGTTAAATCAAACGTTGATTCTTCCTCTGATTCAATTTCCCCTTCCTCTGACCCTGCCTGAGACAGGATGTCCGAATCAGCTGATAGTTCTTCCTCTGACACATCCGACAAAAATTCTCCTTGTCTATGATGATGTCTTTGTCTCTTTCTGGAGCTTGACACTTCTTGGAATCCCTGTATCACCGCCTGTTTTATTACAGAAGCTAGGGAATCTGCAAACAACTGGTTCTCCTGTGACACCGAAGTTCCAGGATCTTGTTGTTTTTCTGCTGAAGCTGTCTTCTCCGGAGACTTGTCCTTTTTTGCATCTGTGGCAGGAAGGCTGCATAAAAACAAACATTGTTAGAATCTGAGCCTTACGTATGCCACAGTCTCTCTGACTTATACATCACCTTTTCCCTTTAGGATGAGAGGCTTTCCCCGTCATACCAGGTTCCATTGGTAACTAGTCAAGAGAGTAACAATAATCAGCACTTTCACTTAATAATACAAGAAAGGAACTTAGCTGATCTGCAACACATACCTGCTCTGCGTGCCTAATACTCAGTCAAAATGCTGGCAAAATGGCACTAACAGGAAGTGTATACCTCTTTAAATAATGGAGGCCGCCCTCTGAATAATTTACCTTCCATTATGGATAATAGCCATACCTGTATAATCTATGCTCATTCCAGGTAAAAACGCTTGGTTTTGGCGCCAAAAAACCCTTTACAGCGTCTTCCTACTATCTTCTGCCGAAAACGCCATTTTGCCCTTTTCCAAAATGGCCGCTCGCACACTTCCGCCGTGACGTCACTTCCGACGCATACACAGCAACCAAACGGCTGAACCGCATCCAGCGTGAATCTCTCCTGAGGGCTCCGGACTTCTCCTAACCCGCGCTGCGGGAGGATCAGACAACCTCCAAGCTGCTGCCATAGCCACGCTTCCTCCGCATCCCCCTGACCCGCATAACGGGAGGAGAGACACGGGCATGTAAGTAAGCCCCTGCTAACCCCAAGAGGGGAGCTTTCAGGGCCCTCACCTTCGATCCCAAGATTCCACGTTCTCCACTGAACTAGCATCCTATCCCTGGCCCGGACAGGACAAAATAGACGAGGGAAGGGAGGAACAGGTGGAACTTTTAAATTGTAGGGGGAGGTCCTGTCCGCTGGCCTGCAGGGGGTAATTAACCCATGGGTGAATGCTGACCATGGGTGACTATGGGAAACCTGTTTCTGTTACTGGTTCTACTATATCGATAGTACTCTCTACACCATTAATGTATTTGATGCTGCAATATCACAGCTGTTCTTAGCCACTTCAGACTTTTCTCATCCTTTCCCCCCCTCCCCTTTTTTTTTTTTTTTTTTCCACCTTTCCCTTTCTTTTCCCCTCTTCTCTTTTGAACCTTACTTTTTATATTCCCAGGTTATTTACTGTTGTACCTTCAATACATCTTTGATGTTTCGGCTACGTTTCAATGGCCACCCGAATATGCACGTCCACCCCTCTGTTATAATCTATTTGCATTTTATGGGGATCTGTCCCTATTTCTTTTTGTTAACTACTGCCAATACGAAGTATTTGGTTCAAGAGGGGTTCCATTGTGTAACTGATTACTACTTTTGTAACTCGGTTTTACTTTCATTGATGTAATTCCTTACGAAATGTCATGTTCTGTATATGCTACCTTTTCTCTGAAAATTTCCAAAAATAAAAACATTAAAAAAAAAAAAAAAATGTTATGTAAGGCTACAAATGTATTGTTATTGCTAATTGTTATTACACATCTTGCTATTCAGGCCCTCTCCTATTCATATTCCAGTCTCTTATTCAAATAAGTGCATGGTTGCTAGGGTATTTGGACCCTAGCTACCAGATTACTGAAACTGCAAACTGGATAGCTGATGAATAAAAAATACTAAAACTAAAAAAATATAAATAATAAAAAATTAAAACCAATTGTATATTGTCCTAGAATAACACTCTCTATATCACAACAAAAGTTAATTTAAAGGTGAACAGTCCCTTTAACAAGCATTTTTCCATGTACATAAATCAAAGGTTCAGTATTGCTTATCATTCTTACTGAAACAAGGGTTGATTTTGAATGCATGGTTAATTGCATTCACTTTTAGCTAATTAGCAATGTACACATAATCAGTCAATTCAAATTGCTTGGATACATAACATTGCCTGATTTAGTGTTTAATAACAATCTAACCCTTCTGTGGGCTCTCCTATCTTATGTTCCTGTTTTTAATCATTTATATCTTTTGCACATTGCCCCATAATAATAATAAATTCTAGAATGTTTCTCATTCCAACTTCACTAAGGCTATGGTCACACGGGCTGTTTCTCCAATGCTTTCTGTTCCTGTGTCGGCCCAGGCCTGGACTGGCACTCTGTGGGTTCTGGCAAATGCCAGAGAGGCTGCTATAAGTTTCCATAGAAAGTCAGTATTTAGTGTGCTGGTGGTGGCTGTTTGGGCCTCTGTGTGGGCTGATTGGGCCTCTGTGTACCTGAAATGCCAGGGCCTATTTTAATTCTCAGTCCAGGCCTGTGTCGGCCCATGTGTGCACGCATACAGAGAGCAGATTTCTCCATGGAAATGCATACGTTTAGATTTTTGCACCAAAATCCACTTTGTGTGCACGCAGGCTGATGCAGAGCCTATTAGTGCAGACAAAGGAGGTGGCTGACTACAGCAGATATATAGGTGAAGGAACCCCCAGCTATCCCCTCCCCTGCACCCCCTTTCTGTAAAGTATCAAACAGCAGATTACAGCATGGAGGGGAGGAGGGAGGGAGAGAGAGAGGAACAAACTGAGCATGCTCAAGCCCTAGCCCTGGAGGTTTAAGCTGAAAACAGGAAGTCTGATACAGAAGCCCATGAGTACACAATAGAAGGAAAGAAATGTGGTGTTTCTTTTGACAGAGGACTCAGACCAGCATTACTTTGAGGGTTTACTGATGTATTTTCATAGACCTTTCTGATAAAGCTTACTTAGTTTTAACATTTCCTTCTCCTTTAATCACAGTAGATCACACTGAGGTGCCTTGGCATAAATGGAAATACTTGAATTTGGCAAACAAGACAGTGTTACCACCATTCAAAGCAGAAGCTGGTACAAGGTGGTGTAGATGACTGCAAACTTAATGTAATATTATGTCATGTATGTGATTTGCTGTTTTACCAAGGCAGAGATAACAACTAGCACAATCTTAATAAAAGTGTCAACTTCAGAATCTTTCTCCCTCAGGATGGCCCATAAGGGAGGGGAAAAAGGGTGTTGAAGTATAAAGATTATGAGTAGCATAAATGATAACAACCTGCGATTTTTGAAGAATGGAATCCCACAAGTAGACAATATCCTTTAAAGGGGTGGTTCACCTTTACGGTAACTTTTAGTATGTTTTAAAATGGCCAATTCTAAGCAACTTTTCAATTTGTTTTCATTATTTATTTTTATAGTTATTATTACTCGTTTTTCTATTCAGGCCTCTCCTATTCATATTCCAGTCTCTTGTTCAAATCAGTGCATGGTTGCTAGGGTAATTTGGACCCTAGCAACCGGACTGCTTAAAATGCAAATTGAAGAGCCGCTGAATAAAAAGCTAAATAACTCAAGAACCTTTAATAATAAAAAATGAAAACCAATTGCAAACTGTCATAGAAGATGACTCTCATCATATATCATACTAAAAGTTATCTCAATAAACTTGAACTAAATTTCAAGTTTATTTTAGAAAACAGAGCAGTTCAAAACCAGGTGCCAACCCTACCTATCTTTGTTTCTGTCCACACTCTTCCCTTACACCAATACATCCTATGGTGAGGGGTTCTATGGGCAGTCTGTATGGTAGCATGTGGTGAGAGCAGGGCCGCCATCAGGGGGTACTGTTGTACCAGGCCTGGGCCTAAAGGGGGGCCTGGCTGTGCTGCACTTTTTGAATTAGACAGGCCCCCATTGACGGCGCCAAAGCCATGAGTGAACCATCAAAGAGCCGAAGTGCCGAATGACTGAAGAGCCGAAGTCCAAAAGATCTGAAGTCCCAAAGACCTGAAGCCGCGAATGGAGCTAAAGCCGCGAAAAGACCCGAAATCACGAAAAGACCCAAAGTTGATGTCCTGAAGCTGCGAATAGACCCAAAGCCATGAAAGGATAAGTTCCACTAAACATCAATGTGTTTCTCTTGTTTTTTATTAAACCCCTGGCCACCAATGTATTATGTTAATACTATATAGGCCCCTGGCCACCAATGTTTTTTTTTAAAAAATATTCTATTGGGCCCCTGACCACCACTGTTTCATTTTAGCTTGTAAGGGGGGCCGTGGCCACCAATGTTTTTTTTAAAACTTTTATTGGGGGCCCTGGCGACAATGTTTTTTTTGATCTTTGGGGGCCTCTAGCCACCAATGCTTTTTTTTAACTTGATGGGGGGCCTGGACACTAATGTTTTTAAAAAAAATTGTATGTGGGACCTTGGCCACCAATGATTTTTTTTTAACTTATAAGGGGGTCCTGACCACCAATGGATTTTTATAACTTGTGTGGGGGGGTTTACCATTTTTAGCGTCAATGTCTGTGTGGCATTTTTACTGTGATATGGGGTGGGCGGGATCTGGAGTGGGGCTTTAGGGCTGGGCAGGGACCAGGGGGCCCAGAAAATGTTGTTGTACAGGACCCCATGGTTTCTGATGGAGGCCCTGGGTGAGAGAGCAGGTGTTAGGCAAGTAAGGGCTGTGGGGAGCAGCAACTGGCAGCCTGGGCATGAATCGGGAGATGTCTTCTGGGGTTAACTTGATCATACTGTTTTATAATTTCAGTCATTTACAACTACAAAATGACCATCATACATATAACCTGGAAATTATATCCTTATAATTAGGGATGTAGCGAACGTCGGAAAAAAAGTTCGCAAACATATTCGCGAACTTGCGTCAAAAATGCGAACGGTTCGCGAACGTCGCGAACCCCATAGACTTCAATGGGAAGGCGAATTTTAAAAGCTAGAAAAGACATTTCTGGCCAGAAAAATGATTTTAAAGTTGTTTAAAGGGTGCAACGACCTGGACAGTGGCATGCCAGAGGGGGATCAAGGGCAAAAATGTATCGGAAAAATACATTGTTGACACAGCGCTGCGTTTTGTGCTGTAAAGGGCAGAAATCACACTACATTTCTAAACCTGTGTAATAAAATGCTTTAAAACGTCCGGCGTCTACATGTAAAGGTTACAGCCTGTTCACACGCAAAGACGAAACGCGGCGATTACTGCAACGCAAAAAAACGCAAAGAGCTTTAATGAATGATACCGTCAAGTGAGCAAATGATAGTTGTTAATTACTAGTTGAGCTTGTCACCTCCAGGATGTTCGTCCTGTTGGTGGCAATATTTCTGTAGTGGTGTGTTTAGCAGTCACCGTGCTTGTGCGCACGTGCACGGTCAGGCAGAGGTAATTCAATGTACAGTGAAGTGAACCAAAAAACACTGATTCTGCAGTGTGGGCCCAGTTTTGGTCTACTTTATTGATCACCTGCGGTGACCATAAAAGATGCGATTTTGCCACTGTTGCAGAACCCTGAAAAATTAGGCATGTGTACTTTCCTGAAAAATTATGTTTTTTTTGTCGCAGCCACTGAACCAGAAGGCCAGAAACAATATGCCATATAAATGCTGAAAATATTCATTTTTTTTGTCGCAGCCACTGCAGCACAGAGGCCAGAAAAAATATGCCATATAAATGCAAACAATATTAATTTTTTTTTGTCGCAGCCACTGCAGCACAGAGGCCAGGAAAAATATGCCATATAAATGCAAACAATATTAATTTTTTTTTGTCGCAGCCACTGCAGCACAGAGGCCAGAAAAAATATGCCATATAAATGCAAACAATATTAATTTTTTTTTGTCGCAGCCACTGCAGCACAGAGGCCAGAAAAAATATGCCATATAAATGCAAACAATATTAATTTTTTTTTGTCGCAGCCACTGCAGCACAGAGGCCAGAAAAAATATGCCATATAAATGCTGAAAATATTCATTTATTTTTGTCGCAGCCACTGCAGCACAGAGGCCAGGAAAAATATGCCATATAAATGCTGAAAATATTCATTTATTTTTGTCGCAGCCACTGAAGCACAGAGGCCAGAAACAATATGCCATATAAATGCTGAAAATATTCATTTTTTTTTGTCACAGCCACTGAAGCACAGAGGCCAGAAACAATATGCCATATAAATGCTGAAAATATTCATTTTTTTTTGTCACAGCCACTGAAGCACAGAGGCCAGAAAAAATATGCCATATAAATGCTGAAAATATTCATTTATTTTTGTCGCAGCCACTGAAGCACAGAGGCCAGAAACAATATGCCATATAAATGCTGAAAATATTCATTTTTTTTTGTCGCAGCCACTGCAGCACAGAGGCCAGAAAAAATATGCCATACAAATGATGAAAATATTCATTTATTTTTGTCGCAGCCACTGAAGCACAGAGGCCAGAAACAATATGCCATATAAATGCTGAAAATATTCATTTTTTTTGTCACAGCCACTGAAGCACAGAGGCCAGAAACAATATGCCATATAAATGCTGAAAATATTCATTTTTTTTGTCACAGCCACTGAAGCACAGAGGCCAGAAAAAATATGCCATATAAATGCTGAAAATATTCATTTATTTTTGTCGCAGCCACTGAAGCACAGAGGCCAGAAACAATATGCCATATAAATGCTGAAAATATTCATTTTTTTTTGTCGCAGCCACTGCAGCACAGAGGCCAGAAAAAATATGCCATACAAATGATGAAAATTTATTTTTGTCGCAGCCACTGAAGCACAGAGGCCAGAAACAATATGCCATATAAATGCTGAAAATATTCATTTTTTTTGTCACAGCCACTGAAGCACAGAGGCCAGAAACAATATGCCATATAAATGCTGAAAATATTCATTTTTTTTTGTCACAGCCACTGAAGCACAGAGGCCAGAAAACATATGCCATATAAATGCTGAAAATATTCATTTATTTTTGTCGCAGCCACTGAAGCACAGAGGCCAGAAACAATATGCCATATAAATGCTGAAAATATTCATTTTTTTTTGTCACAGCCACTGCAGCACAGAGGCCAGAAAAAATATGCCATACAAATGATGAAAATTTATTTTTGTCGCAGCCACTGAAGCACAGAGGCCAGAAACAATATGCCATATAAATGCTGAAAATATTCATTTTTTTTTGTCGCAGCCACTGAAGCACAGAGGCCAGAAAAACTCAGGATTTACCTGGATTCAAATTAAACCAGTAGGGTTTGCACCCTAGTTTGTAACGGTGGTGGAGGGAGGAGGACGCTAAAGGACAGCTGTGTGTGGAGTCATGAGGCGTGCAGAGAAGGACAGCTGCATGGGGAGTCAGAAACTCAGAACAAGTCTTCCGGCGTGCAGTAACCCTCCGAGATCCACCCCTCATTCATTTTAATAAAGGTCAGGTAATCCACACTTTTGTGACCTAGGCGAGTTCTCTTCTCAGTTACAATCCCTCCTGCTGCACTGAAGGTCCTTTCTGAGAGGACACTTGAGGCGGGGCAAGACAAGAGGTTCATGGCAAATTGTGACAGCTCTGGCCACAGATCAAGCCTGCGCACCCAGTAGTCCAGGGGTTCATCGCTCCTCAGAGTGTCGATATCTGCAGTTAATGCCAGGTAGTCCGCTACCTGCCGGTTGAGGCGTTCTTTGAGGGTGGATCCAGAAGGGTTCTGGCGCTGCCTTGGACAAAAAAACATTTGCATGTCTGACGTTACAGAGTGGCCAAAGTGCTTTGTCCTTGCAGGTGCGCTCGTGGCAGGATTACTGCCAACAGATTGCTTCCATTGTCACACACCACTTTTCCGATCTTCAGTTGGTGTGGGGTCAGCCACCAATCGGCCTGTGACTGCAGAGATGACAGGAGTACAGATCCGGTATGGTTTCTGCTTTCCAGGCACGTCATCCCCAAGACGGCATGACAACGGCGTACCTGGCACGTCGCATAGCCTAGGGGGAGCTGGGGGTGCACAGGTGTGGAGGAGGAGGACCCAGCAGCAGAGGAGGAAGAAGAGGAAGAAGACGAGGTAGAGAGCGACGGAGGAGTAGAGGTGGTGGCAGAACCGCGTGCATTCCGTGGCGGTGACACCAACTCCACTGTCGTTGTTGAGCCACACATTCCCTGCTTCCCAGCCATTACCAAGTTCACCCAGTGGGCAGTGTAGGTGACATACCTGCCCTGACCATGCGTCAGTAGTCATATGGACCTTTGGCCCAACACTAAGTGACAGAGATGCGGTGACTTGGCTCTGCACATGGTGGTACAGGTGTGGTATTCCCTTTTTTGAAAAAAAATTGCGGCTGGGTACCTTCCACTGCGGTGTCCCAATTGCTACAAATTTGCGGAAGGCCTCAGAGTCCACCAGCTGGTATGGTAAAAGCTGGCGGGCTAAGAGTGCAGACAAGCCAGCTGTCAGATGCCGGGCAAGGGGGTGACTCGCAGACATTGGCTTCTTACGCTCAAACATGGCCCTCACAGAAACTTGGCTGGGGGCAGATGACTGGGAATGGGAACTGGTGGTCAAGGTGGAAGGCGGAGTGGAGGGTGGTTCAGACGGGTCAAGGACAGCAGAGGTAGAGCAGTAAGATGCTGGACCAGAAGGAGGGTGGCTTTTAGTTTGCCTGTTGCCTTTGAGGTGTTGCTCCCAAAGTGCTTTGTGCTTGCCGTTCATGTGCCTTCGCATAGAAGTTGTACCTATGTGGCTGTTGGGCTTCCCAAGACTCAGTTTCTGACTGCACTCATTGCAAATTACAACGCTTTTGTCAGAGGCACACACATTAAAAAAATCCCACACTGCTGACCTTTTTGAAGCTGGCAATCTGGCGGTAACAGTAGAAGTTGGCGGCGTTGGCGGCAATGGCGGGTGCGTTGGCCGGCTGACCACAGGTGCCGATACATGTTGTTGCCCTACTGTTCCCTGCGAGCTGTCCTCCCTGCTTCTTCCAAGTCTTATTCTCCTCCTGCCTCTCAGACTCTCCGTCTCTCCATCTGAACTATCCTCCTCTTGCTCTCTTCTACTGGGCACCCACAAAACATCAATCTCCTCAGATGCATCAATTTCTTCTGACAGCTCACAGAAGGAAGCAGCAGCGGGGACCTCCTCATCACTCATTATGTCCATCTCTGTTGTGTTCTCTGCCAGAATTAAATCTGGTGTAACGTCCTCATCTCCTTCATCTTCTTCTGCCAATAATGGTTGCGCATCACTCAGTTCAAGAAACTCATGTGAAAATAACTCCTCTGACTCCAGTGAAGAAGGGGCGCCGGTGGTGGAGGAAGTGTTACGTGGGGTGGCCATAGCAGTGGAGGATGAGGATGTTGTGGTAAAGTTAGAAACGGTAGAGGATGGGGTGTGCTGTGTAAGCCAGTCAACAACCTCTTCAGCATTTTGGGAGTTCAGGGTCATTGCCTTTTTAAAACTGGGCAATTTGCTAGGGCCACAGGATAGCATAGCAGCACGGCCCCTAGTGCCTCTGCGTGGCGGCCTGCCTTTGCCTGGCATTATTTTTAAAACAAAAACAACAACAACAACTCAGGTGCTGTTTCTGGAGACGGTATTATTATTGATATTTAGACGGAATGTGAACAAGCTCACACAGCTAAGTGGCAGTGGTTTGAAGAACACACTGGGCAAATAATGCCTGCAAGGTCAACGTATACACTACAGCAGTGGTGGATACGGAATATATTATTGCTGCTTGAAAAACGTCACTCAGGTGGTGTTTCTGGAGACGGTATTATTATTGATATTTAGACAGAATGTGAACAAGCTCACACAGCTAAGTGGCAGTGGTTTGAAGAACACACTGGGCAAATAATGCCTGCAAGGTCAACGTATACACTACAGCAGTGGTGGATACGGAATATATTATTGCTGCTTGAAAAACGTCACTCAGGTGCTGTTTCTGGAGACGGTATTATTATTGATATTTAGACAGAATGTGAACAAGCTCACACAGCTAAGTGGCAGTGGTTTGAAGAACACACTGGGCAAATAATGCCTGCAAGGTCAACGTATACACTACAGCAGTGGTGGATACGGAATATATTATTGCTGCTTGAAAAACGTCACTCAGGTGCTGTTTCTGGAGACGGTATTATTATTGATATTTAGACAGAATGTGAACAAGCTCACACAGCTAAGTGGCAGTGGTTTGAAGAACACACTGGGCAAATAATGCCTGCAAGGTCAACGTATACACTACAGCAGTGGTGGATATGGAATATATTATTGCTGCTTGAAAAACATCACTCAGGTGCTGTTTCTGGAGACGGTATTATTATTGATATTTAGACAGAATGTGAACAAGCTTACACAGCTAGATGGCAGTTGTTTGAAAATGAAGAACACACTGGGCAAATAATGCCTACAAGTGCACTACTATTGGTGCACTACTATGAAGAACAGCAAACAGCACTGTACACGTTAAAGAACAGTAAGATAAGTAAAATAAAAAAAAAATATGTATATTAAAAAAAAAAAAAATTCTCGGGTTGGTGCTGCTGAACTACTAGGAGCAGCACAGTAGCACACCAGTCCCACTCCCCAACACTGCTAGACTAATAGCACTGGGCTCTTATAGTAGCAACTAGCAAAGTAAAAAAACAAAAAAGAAAATAAAAGCAGTCCTTACAAGGACTATTGGGTTATTACAGCAGTCAGCAGATGAGATCAGAAGAGATCAGTGCCCACAGCAGGCAGCTACATACAGAGCACTGCAGTAGAAGGTAGATTACTAGCCAGCAAAGCTACCTAACCTAAAATGTCCCTCAAATCCCTGCAGACTTCTGTCCCTCCAATACAGAGCAGTATCAAGTAGATTACTAGCCAGCAAACTTACTATCAACTGTCCCTCAAATCAGTGAAATCACTAACAGCTCTCTCCCTACACTAGCTCTTCCAAGCACACACAGGCAGAATGAAAAAACGCTGCAGGGCTTCAGTTTATATATGGAAGGGGAGTGGTCCAGGGGGTGTGGGGGTGGTCCAGGAGGGAGAGCTTCCTGATTGGCTGCCATGTATCTGCTGGTCTGGGGTGAGAGGGCAAAAAAAAGCGCCAGGTAAGGCGAACCCAAAATGGCGAACGTCGCGCGACGTTCGCAAACATTCGGCGAGCGCGAAAAGTCGATGTTCGCGCGAACAAGTTCGCCGGCGAACAGTCCGCGACATCCCTACTTATAATACACAAAAGCCATGAATATCTTGTAAATTATATCCTTATAAACGGTGAGTTCTGATGCCATCAGTTATAAACGGTGAGTTCTGAAGTCATTTCTGTCATATGACTCACTGAAACTTGTGTATTATAATAAATAAAGTACCCCCCATTGCAAAATATGAGGATATTAGAAGTTACCTCGGAGTTTCATGACCTGTATAAAAACACTCGGCCTTTGGCCTCGTGTTTTTATATGGTCATGAAACTTCTCAGTAACTTATAATATCCTTATATTTTACAAGAGGGGGTACTTTATTCACTATATAAAGGGTGAATTCCGATGTCAGAACATGTTTCTTACAGATGCAGCTTTCAGTAAGGTGTCATTGGAAAAGCTGAGGGGTAACACAGACACACTTATACACAAATAACATGAGACTAAGGTACAAAACCCATAGCAAAAGTCACAGACATGAAGATGTATGTGCAGCAACACAGAAAAAACATTGTACTCACTATCTTGCAGTGCTCCTTTGCTTCTAAAATTGGTGCGGTGCAGCCTTCATGGTTTTATATAATAAGGTCACAGAACAAATCTGTGATTAATATTAACCTTGTAATTACATTATGTGGTACATTATACGAGTTATAATATACTGCAGTATATAGTATAAATGTAATATGCATTGTTATGCATTATTGTTATGTATTTACAATGAGCTGTAAAATCTCTTGTTTAAATGGAGAAAAAGACAAATAATAGACTATTTATGTATGTATATATGTATATGTATGTGTTTGTTTGTGTGTGAGTGTGTGTGTGTGTGTGTGTAGAAAAGGTGCATAAAAACATCATGTAAAATAGTTAATAGCATTTTGAAAATTTCTTGCACAGTATTTAGAAAAATCTAATAAAAATGCGGAGGTTTATTTAACTTATCAGTCCCCCCATAGTCAACATTACATAGAGACCTTAGGCAGGGACACAGATGAAACTAGATCAAAACTAAAAAGAAAAGCTATAGAACCCCACCTGTATTTCTCATCAAAAATGGTTGATAGGCAACACCCCAGCAAAACAAAACCACAACACCAAGTAAAAAAAACACATAAACTAAAGTACAAAATCAGGAAAAGTACAGGAAGGAAAGCTCAGAGGTAGAATAAAAGACGATATACTGAAATATGCAGTGAAAAAAGTAGCACCCCTGCTCATATTCAAAGACAGTGTCCCTCCAAAACCAGCAAATCACCAACTATACCTAGTTATACTGTATCATGTATTTCAGAGGTGGGCTTATGCATAAGGCACAGCAAGCCTCCATATACTAACTACAGTATCCTCTGTGCTCTTTACTAATGTGAGGTCTACTTTTAGTGATGTTGTCCCATTTTGATCTACATCCATAAAATCATTGTTAGCATTCTGTTCCATGGAAAATATTACTTAAATATTGATTTATGAGAAAATGTATCTTGCTACATTTAACAAACAAATAGGAGGGTGATTTAGTCAAGCTGTTTGTTGACAGTGTCTTGAGATCTACTGATCACCAGCTACAGGTCTACTGGTAAATGCCAGAAGACCCCTGCTCTATGCTGTGGAAAGAAAATACGATGCAGTGGTATCAGGACCATGAATGTATATAGAGAGACTGATGCTCCTACAGTGCAACCAAGCACTATTCAAGTACAGGAATTGTGCTCCTAATCCGGCACATTCCAAAAACCAGAGCTTGCAGGGTCAAAAATCTGGCATTAGCCTTTAAATCTTACCAGATCCTGAAAATGCGCTCCAAAAACTGAAAATTCAATTAGTTAATCAGTAATTTGATGTCAAATTTGACAACCAATTATCAAAAAAAATCCCAAAAAACAAAAACAATGGCTATTACTAGCTACTAGTGTTATGCACTGATTTCTGGGGGGTTTCATGCAGGAAGTATGCTTTTTGTGTTCTAACCACAGGTCAGCTCTCTAGTAAGCAGCAAAATTGTGCTCTCTGCACTAGTATAGATGAATTTCAGGTTAATAACCAAGAAGACTTCTGGGGGGTTTCACGCAGGATCAAAGGAAGTATGCTTTTTGTGTTCTAACCACAGGTCAGCTCTCTAGTAAGCAGCAAAATTGTACTCTCTGCACTAGAATTTCAGGCTAATAACCAGAAATTCGAGTCTTAAAGATACCAGGACCGGCTTTTTGCCTCCTCCAACTTCTGTGGAACTACCACCTGAGGCAAGGTGCTGACTTCGCCTTTTTTATCATGAGAGACATACCCTGAGACTGATCCGGTGATCTTGCTCTTGATTGCATTCCTTCTTGCATTCCGGTGATCTTGCCCCTGATTGCATTCCTTCTTGGCAGAAACGCCCCTGAATGAAGCCCATACCTGACATTAAAAATATATCATAAGTGCTGTCAAGAAATAGAGAGTCTGTGTCAAGGTGGTGAATATACAGGTATGGGACCTGTTATGCAGAATGCTCAGGACCTTTCTGGATAAGGGGTTTTTCTGTAGTTTGGAACACTGGACCTTAAATCTACTTAACACCATGCAGTTAGGGGCTCCCCATCTGTCTCCTGAAGAGAGGACTCAAAGAAGGAATTCCGGTCTCTGTTACCGTGGTTTAAATAAGATCACGATTAAGAATCCCTATCCTCTTCCTTTAATCCCACAACTATTTGACAGATTGAGAGAAGCCAAGATTTTTTCCAAACTTGACCTTCGGGGTGCTTATAACCTGATTCAAATTTTTTAGGGGGATGAGTGGAAACCCGTTTTTAACACCCGTGATGGCCACTATGAATACCTCATTATGCTCTTTGGCTTATGTTATACCCCTGCAGTTTTTCAAGATTTCATAAAAGTTATATGTTGCAGTCTTGTGTTGTAGTGTACCTTGATGATATTTTCGTGTGTTCCTACTCCCTTCCTGAACACATTGCTCAAGTTAAAACGGTCTTACAATGTCTCAGAGTAAACAATCTTTATGCAAAGTTAACGAAGTGTGAGTTTCATAAGTCAAGAATTCCCTTCCTAGGTTAAATTATTTCCTCCTCTGGATTTAAGATGGATCCTGCTAAGGTCTCTGCGATCAAAGAATGGCCTCCAGCCATTGGGTTTGATAATTTTAAACGAAGATTTATCAAAGGTTTTTCTCAGTTTACGGGCTTCTCTACACTACTTGCCATAACACTCAATAGTATTGGTTTGCCTCAAATAATGATTATATCTTTGCTGGGGATCAAGTACAAGGTACTGTTTTATTATTACTAAGGAAATCATTTTTTTAAAAATGTGAATTATTTGATTAAAATGAAATCTATGGGAGATACCCGTCCCATAATTCAGAACTTTCTGTATAATGTTTCTCTGGATAATGGACCCCACAATGGAATTGAGTAATAATGCAAGCTCCCTGTTGACACTTATGGGCAGAGGGGGCTGAAAGTCAGTAGTCACACATTGGGAAGTAGACCTTTCAATAAGACACATCTTGTGACAGATTGTTTTGCTTTTCCTTCCTGCAACACCTTGCTAATAGATCTATGACTGGATATATGCCTTAAGCATCACAGGTGTGTCGCCCATATACTATAGCCTCTAGGGAAAAGTGATATTTATCAAAAATGTGGTGGTGCAAGGAAATAAAAATGTAAACTCTTATCTCATTGTTCTGTATGTGGGTGTGGGAAATCTAGTCCAGATCTGCAGGTAATAAATAAATGCTCATATAACAATTCAGTTTTGCCATTGTAAAAAAGTTTACTGTATTTCCTGGTCCTTCATAGAAATCAGTGTTTACAGTTGCCCCTAACGTTTCTGTCATGTTATTCACCTATCATTTTTCTGGGTACTTTAAAGAAGTTTAATGTCTTGATCAGTCAGTTATAGGTAGAATGCTTCCGTTATTTAAAGTGTAAGAAAAAAAAGAGGGGTATGACATCGCCTGTAATAAATGTTTCTGTTAGTGTGTGACAGCATGTGCTAATTTCCATTCAATAACTTCATTGTATCCTGTGTTCAAAAGCCTATTACTTGTTTAAGTTATTGCTGTGCCATAGTAATATTACTGTTTTTCCTGTGAATAAGGAGTCCGTTTGTGGCTGGTGGCACTCAATAGTATTGTGATCCTTTTTTTAGGCAAGACCCTAGTCCTTCATCTATTCAGAAAATCTGTAGGTCCATAAAAATCTATGCAAGATATATTAGTTGTCTAACAGAGAAATCAGTTGAACTAGTTATGAAATGAAATCATTGAGTCCCTGTCACACCGCCATAGAAAAAAAAACAGGTTGTTAATGTAAGGGTGTATTCATTCACTCTGACAGTGAGTAAAATGCCTTCTTGGACGCGATCACCATGTTATTTTTTCTGCAATGCATTGATTTCCCCCCAGAATTAATGCGTCATTGCAGGTGCATTGCGAGCATTGAATTGGACGCAATTGTGCTGCACTTGACTCTTGTGCACTTCATCCGGTGCAACTATGCCTGATTCATTAAAATGGATGCAACTGTGTTTGCTTTGCCATAAATTGCCCACAGTAGTGTTGACTATTTTCACAGTTTACCTGATGTCTGTTCCAGTGTTTGGTGTGCAGCTGATGTTTGCTCTTTATACTTTAGCTGCAAGTGTGCTGTATCTATTCTTGCAGGATGCTGAGGGAACCCTGGAGATACTGCCTGGTGGCAGTAGCTCCTGGCTTTGCACAGTGCCATGCATCTGACACGCCAACTTGCAATTCAAAATAGAAGAAAGAAAGGACTGATCACCACTGAGCACAACTAGAAGAAGGCAGAGCACATATGCACACAAGTACCTTTAAAGAAAGAGGTTTTTAGAAGCAACTCATGGCAGGGAAAAGTGCAAGTTGCTCACTATGTCTGTAGATGTAAATAAACTGTGTGGTGTAGAGTTTACCTGTAGTCAGGGCTGCCATTACAATTTTTGGGGCCCCATACAAGTTATTTAGATGCCCCCCTCATGAACACAAGCGTGCAGTACCAACATTTTTGGCCACACCCCTTGTGTATGCTAATCAAATGATCACCTAGCCAGTAAGTAGGTTTTGCTGGGACCAAAGTGTAAAACAGTGGATCTACCAATTATTGCACTGAAAAGTAGGGGTGCAACTATAGAGAAATATTTTAATCATTAATGTTCAGTGGAGTTAGGTGAAGCTGCACCTGCTTCTTTGCATTGCCAATGTTTGATAAGTAAATTACACAAGCTTCACCAGTCCCAGTACAACAGTACACCTTCCCCGTAATGGTGGCCCTACCTTTAATATGTTTTACCAAATGTAACATAGTTTCTGGTCAGAGCAATTCCATCCAGGATGCTCGTCAGTGAACTTGCCCATGCCTCATGTCTGATGGCTGAACACTTTTAACGTCCATTGAAGCCAAGAGGTCTGGGGAGATTGATACCTTAATCACATGGTTAGAATCCTGTGTATAGGAAGGCATGCACTTTAAAGGAGAAGTAAAGTATAAATTACTAGAGACTGTCAAATAGTGGCTCCCCCAGTTATTGTAGTCACCTACCTGATACCTCACCCAGGCCAGTGTTCCTGTTAGTAGAAAACTGCACTGTCCCAGGGTACATCTGTGTGAGTACCACAGAGCAATTCTTTCCCTGCTTCTTCTTTCTTTGCTATGGTATGTACTGTATGTGCAGTGAGCGAAAATCCAAAAAAGGCAACTTTTTCACTTTCCTGTGCATGTATTGGCATGGGGTTAGTAAAAGAAGTAGAAGCTGAAAAAAGAAGACCCTGGGCTGGTGCAGTTTTCTGCTAACAGGATCACTGGCCTCGGGTATCAGGTAAATGACTACAGTCATTTAGACTTATCTTGTCCTTTAAAAAGGAGATGCAGGATAAAGCTGATAATGGTGGCAACAGATTGGCACAGTGAAACATAGGATGTTTGATGATAAGGTCCATTGAGAAGTGTAGGCTTGGAAAGTCCTTGGTGTGTGAGTTTCAGTAACATAAACATAAATAGCAGAAATAGAAATAGCAATGTGGTTATTGCTACTTCTGATACTGAAACCAAGAAGTACTTTTCTGCCCAGACTTTATGGTCTACTTTAAGAACCATGGCACCAAACTAAACAAAGGCAGACTGAAATTGAAATTAGAATGCAGAAATGGGAATGGTTAAACATACAAGTCAGGGGCTTAAATATATGAGATATTAGGATTTAACATATACCATGGTGTCCAACACACTATTGAAAGAAAAAAAGTAGACATTTATGAAGGTTTTTGTCCTTTTTAACATTTTTTACTGCAAAAGAAATGCAACTATTATCTAGTCCACAGAGACAACCCTCTTCAGTGAAATGGTCCAACAGAAGTTTAGAAGGTGCTTCTAGTATTCAGGTTTTTCCCATGCCCTTATGTGGTTTAAATAACAGCAGAGAGATACCACAAAAACCAGTGCATGGTGACTCTTTCCTATTGACATTATGCCTTACATAGCATGGGCAGCGGTTTATACCAAAGTATAGGGTATGTGAATAAAATAACATAGTGTTACTGACCATAGAGGTAGCAGACAAACCACATGCAATATCATGCTTTTCACTATGCCGAAAGTGTTTATGTGCATTTCAGCAATGAGATCAAACTGATAATAACATACTGCATATAAAAATATTGCTTCATTCACACATATAAAACTTGGCATCACATCCATAAAAAAAGTGAACCTATCTCCGTTTAACACTACACATTTGACCTGGATCAAAAATAAAAATTTCACTCCTGGCCGAAATAGTACTATATTTAACACATGGCAAGCAAACGGCTTACAGACAGTAACGTTACTAGAGGGGACGGGCCCTGATGCGGGACGCGCAGCCGGGTCCGTGATTTTCGGCCCGCAAGCTGCCGGGGGGGGCCCTGAGGGGGTGCGGGCCCTGGCCCTCTCGCACCCCCTGCTCCCCCAGTAGTTCCGCCACTGCTTACAGACATGATTACGGACAAATTCACCTTGCTACCATTTTCAGACTTAACACAGAAATACCGGTTCTTACAGTCTCATCAATTCTCATTATTACAACTAACTCATTTCATCACACAGCACTTGGCTAAACTCACTGAAAAAAATAAAAGTAACCCTGGGATATGTAAAATACTAATATCTCCTTATGGCTTAGACATGATACAATTAAATCGACCGCTCAAATCTATAGAAAAATCAGAACGACTCTAGATGTGGATTATTCTAATAAAGATTTTACAAAATGGAAAATGATAATCCCATGAATACAATAAATCTACAAACTATAATGGAACACCCCAGGAGTCATTACCTCAGCAGACTGTTAACAAGCCAACTACCGCACCCATAAAATAATAATCTTCTAGTAAGCTACCCTTATTAATAAACTGATAAAGTTGTCTACACGGTTTTCTCTTGTAAATAGAGATACTACTGTACTCTGTACTGTAGAAATGTTACTTATCACTTATGATTTTACAACTACCTGATTATACTTGATTTTGTTATTTTATTTCATTTGTTACATGTCAACACATGTGTAAAGCATAAAGAAATAAAAACATTATGGAAAAAAATATATATATTGCATATGTACAGGACATAAGTACAAATAAAACAGATCCAATTGTATGCATTTTTTATACACAAAGTCCTTTGTGTGCATTGTAAAATCGCAAATATGCATCTGGCTTTCCTATGTGGGCACATTTAAATGATACAATGTACTATGTGTTGTCTATCGATGTATATGCCTTTCTGTACATTAATTGTTACATGAATAATGTGATACATCTGGTTCCCTGCACTATATACAATATTCAATATTGAATGTTCCACTCTATGAAGTGTATTCATTATTGTATTATTTGGGGTATTTACCTATATAATAGACTACCTATAGATATGCATTTTTACTGTGATGTGTCTTGGTGTTATTGCTTTTTCCCTGTATTTGGTATTATTTGTTTTGTATTAACCTATATAAGGTGCACTGTTTCTTTAAGAGTCTTTTAGGTGTTGTTTTCACTCTGTTTTCCTATTGGTTATACCTTTAAATACCTACCTTTCACTGTACACACCCAGCCTATAATTAAGTGCTTTTCTTTCTTTTCACTTTATTTATGAAGACTTTGTGCATTCCTTGAGAGCCTTTTTGTTGTTCTGAGGCTTTGGTGCACTAGGATCACTTGTTGTTTGGTGAGTTTTGGATAAACTTGTTTATGCCTTTTATATGTTTGTATGCATCATAAAATCTGACACAAATTATAGGTATGGGATCTGTTATCTGGAATACTGTGTTTTTCTGAATAAGGTATAAGGTTTTTCTGAATAAGGTATTTCTATAATTGGGATCTTCATATCTAAAGTCTGCGAAAAAAAATAATTTTAACATTTTACATAAACCCAATAGGATTATTTTGCCTCCACTAATGATTACTTATATATTATTTGTTTCAAGTACAATGTTCTCTTTTATTATTACATCGAAACAGGAAATAATTTAGAATGTTTTGATTATAATGGAAAGCATGGGCGATAGGTTTCCTGTACTTCAGAGCTTTACAGATCCCATACTGGGAGTGATATCCAGTGATGATTATAAAGTGTTAGGTGTAAACAGAAAAAGGCAGTATTCTCATTGGAGGAGAAGCCAGAGAGGGAATGATGTACAATTTAGACCTCCCACTTAAATAGAAGGATGCCCACCCTTTTATTATTTGCAACAATGCTTTAATTGCATATTCTTCTGAGCTTGGATTGTCAAGTTGTCACTGAAAGAATAAAGATCTTTTCTACAGTTGTAGTTAAAGCCATTGCTATTGTACTGTTATGGGCATAGTGCATATAAAATGTTTAGAAGTGTCCTATCAAACTAACATAAAGATGTAGCAGGGTCCTTTCATGAACTGGACAGCAACGTTTTCTTTCATGTGAAATTCTTCAGCATCAGTGCTCAAAGAGACGATTTAACTATGGCAGCTAGAGTCCAAAGGTGCTTCACCAATGCTCTGTCAATGCTAATGTCAACACAAAGTATATCACATCAGGGTGGGAATTCCCTAGAAAGTTTTTGTAGTGCCTTCAAATGATTGATAAATAATACTCACCATGAAAGAACCTTGTGAAACAAGTATTCACTCAGCACTTACTTTTTCCACATGCAACTTTTATTCACATTATTAACATTTATTTATATAGCGCCAGCATATTTTGCAGCGCTGTAAAGTAGATGTGTTTATACAACTAAATCACATTAAATTACATACATAGAACATATGGAGTTACATACATCACAACCAATATCGTTACAAAAGGTGAGGAAGGCCCTGTGCAAAAGAGTTTACAATCTAAAGTGAAGGGAATAAGTCACAAGGTGTGGGAGTAGGCCAGATCAGAATTAAGTGAGTGAGAGATGTAGTACTGTATGTGGTATTGCATTTGGTAGGTAAGCAGAGAGAGGGTAGGCTTCTCTAAAGAAGTGCATTTTAAGAGATCTTTTGAAAGCAGAAAGGTTGGGAGAAAGTGGGACAGACCATGGGAGAGAATTCCAGAGGAGGGGTGCAGCCCTTGCAAAGTCTTGAATGCGAGTATGTGAGGAGCTAATGTTGAGTAGCAGGTCAGTAGAGGAGCGTAGTAAGCGGTTGGGTGAGTAAATAGAGATGAGTTCAGAGATGTAGGGTGGGGCAGGTATGAAGTGCTTTAAATGTCTTTGCTTGGTGGAATCTAGAGCATTTGCATTCCCCTAATATAGATAGAGAGGCCACAGAAGCATTGAAAGGGTTTCTGTGAGCAAGAAAGGAATCTGCCAGTACAGTTGCAGACACTGCAGAGTGGGTACAGTGATACTGGAGATAATTTTAGGCAAATAAAAATGTTTGTATTTTTGCCTGAAAGCAAAGCTCAACTTAAAATAATATTGCATTCTTAGAAATATTACAGTCCATAGTGTAACTACAGCCCTACAAGCAAAGTTGCAAAGTCAGGCCCCATTCTGCTGCTCCCAGACAGCCTAGTTATACCCCTGTGTTCTGCCCCACTGCCATAGCAGATTGCTGGCCCCAATCCACCCCATCCCTCTCTCTTGACATCAATGCCAGGTAATTGTTACCAGGAAAGTTGTCAAACATTCAGACTTACAGCCATGAACATGTCCCCACAAACTATAGTCAACTTGTCCTTATGCAAATGCATACACTAACACTTTTTCCCCTTTAATAGCTAAAGAAAGTATTATTTTGAATTTATTTTATATATTTTATATATTGTAGTTCACCCACACATCTGGAGCCCACACTGACAGTGGCACGAGTGAGAATTTAGCAGTGTCGGACTGGCCCACCAGGACACCTGGAAAAGTCCCGGTAGGCCCAGGTGTCAGTAGGCCCTCATGCTGCTAAACATTTGGCCTGTTTCCCTATTTCTATGAGAACAAAGAGGCTAAATCGATGAAATAATAGATTATAGTATGTAAAGAAAGAGGGACTAGGAGAATAAAGGATGAGTGAAGAGAAATAGAAAATAGTAATAGAGTGTGGGCCCATGGTCTAAGATGAATTGGTGGGCCCCTGGTGAATTGTTTTTGGGTCCAACACTGGAATTTAGGCAGGGGGGGCATCAGGGCATCTCTGGATCCTTTGCTACTTCTGATTTTCCTCGCTCCCTAACCTGGCTGAGAACAAGGGATGAGAGAGTCAAGAGGGTCACATTACATGTCAATTTGAAACAGACAGGGAAGAAGGGAGGGGGTTGGATATCACGGTCAGATTTTTCTTTTGCAGCTGCAACTTGCGCCCAACCAAAGCCAATATAAATAACTGCAACTACGACCACAACGTGACCCCTAGTATTAGTGGGCCCTGAGCGAATGCCTCTTTTTTTAAGCAGTCCTGAGCCAGTCAGTTTGCATGTCTGAATTACACCAATTAATAAAGACAGAAGTAATGTTTCTCCCCTGCATATTTCCAGCACATTTTGCACCAGAGCTCTGTACCCATCTATGCTGCCTGTTATTTAAGTGAAGGAAAATGCATGTGACTCTATTTACTTCACGCAAGAAGCCAACACTTACTAACACTCATGGCCAGGACAAGGGCCGGCACCTCTATCCAACATGCCTCCAGTCCCCTGGGCTCCATGAAACGCCGAGGGTGGGGGATGTGTCACTTCCTTTTCCAAATTCCACGGAGAGGGGAACTCTTGGTATTTCTATTGCTGACGTTGCACGACACCACACAAAAATGCAGACCCCTCACTCCCTTCCGTCTCAGCTAGAAAAGGGTTAAACATGACTGGGGGCGGGGCTACACTGCCAACGAGGCTTCTGCTTAGCGCCGTTCTCTTAAATTGCGCTCTTCTATGTAACCCCCTTTTCTTTGCTGGGGGATGTTGGGAATTGTAGTTTCACAAGGACCTGTGGCGTCTCTTAGATTAGCATAAGTTTTAGTTACGGCTCTGAATCCGAGCATGAACCTCTGCCTCCTAGAGGCGGTACCGAGAGGCCAGGGATGACTCCAAATCGCAAGGGATCGCAAGTACATCCCAGAAGGTGAACTGTGGGTCGCTGTGATTTCACTGGACTTGGCTCAGAGACCCCGGTGAGTAGATGGAGGACTCTTTACTTTCCATATCGAGTGGATGACATTCATTCGTGCCTGGGGTACAAGAGTAGTAATTGCAGTGTGGGGTTCAAGACCACTTTAATGAGGGGGCAAAGGAGCATTTGCCCAACGCCCACTGTGGTTGCATCTTATTTATATTGTTTTTTTTTGTTTGGGGCAAGTTCTCAGCTGCAGAAGGAAAGTCTGGCCGTGACAGCCCACTCATACCCCTCCTTCTCCCCTGTCTGCTTCAAATCTACGTGTTACGTCTAACGAGACCCTCTTGACTCTCACTCCTTGTTCTCAGCCAGGTTAGGGACCGAGGAGAAACAGAAGTAGAAAAGGATCCAAATGCCATGATGGCTCTCCTGCCTCATTTCTCACTCACTCCAGCCCTTGTGCCACTGTTTCTCTTCATTCTGTCTTCATGCAGGAGTTGGGTGTCAGATATTCATTGACAGTTAAGCTGGCCATAGACGCACAGATCCTATTGTACCAATATAGGATTCGTACGATTTTCTGATCATGTGTGGAGAGTGCCGACATCTTTTGTCCGAAGGACCCGACCGATCCCACAGAGCCCATTGCGCATCGTTATCGGATCGTTCGGCCATATGGCCGAATGTTCAGATTACCCCCGATATATCCATGCTTGTTAATGGCATATTGGCGAAAGATCCGCTCGTTTGGCGATGTCGCCAAAAAAAGCGGATGTTTGCGTCTGTGGCCACTTTTAGATCCAATATATCTTATAGGGGGCTTCTTTTGCCTACAAGATGTGTTAGAGCTCACTCTAATAAAATCACCAGACATCATGTCTCTCTACATGCAGGATTTGTGCAAAAGGCAGTTATTTTGTTAGATTGTGTTTGTACTGGAATCAGTTATTTGAATGAGCTCTGCTAGGACGCTAAGCCCCCCTATATATTGCATATAACTGTCAGTGACTATCTGACACCCAACTCCTGCATGAAGACATAATGAAGAGAAACAAATGCTGAGAGAGGAATAGTGAACATAAATTTAATTATTTCAAAAATGATGCTGAATATTTAAAATTGTTTTTATAAAGTTTTTTTATTTCTGTTTGATGAAGCTTATATTAAATTTTCATTTTCATGATAGTTCCCCTTTAAAGGGCACTTGTTGGGCAAAAATATTATCCCCAACCAAAGGTGCAGACTAATTGAGCCTGCACTCCAGTTGGGGGTAACAGTAGTATTTTTAATAGCCCCCGCCAGCACTAGGACACTCACACTGGGAGTCAGAGCTGTCAGTTAGAGTTCATGCACAAATGTGCTTCTGACATCACTTGCATGTGCATAATGAGCAAATGAGCACGTTGCAGCATTCACTCATCATGCGCATAAATGTGACCCAAAATGTCCGCTTGTACGGGGAGCTCCTTCACTTGTGGTTGGCCTAGCACTGGCGGGGGGCAATTTAAAAAAAAACAAAAAAAAACTTTTAACCCTAGCGAGAGTACTCTATTAGCCCACGCCTTTGGTTTGGGATAATATTTTTGCCCAACAGGTGCCCTTTAATGAGTCAAAAGTCAAAATTACCTGCAGTGATATTAAAAGTTAAGGCACATGGTATGTTTCCTCTGTGTGTATATATATATATAGATAGATAGATAGATAGATAGATAGATATAGAGATAGAGATAGATAGATAGATATATAGATATATAGATATATAGATATATAGATATATATAGATATATATATATTATCTGTATGCATATGAAAGGAACAATACAGCAGAAAAATTAAAGTTTTGAAGTAATTAAACTATAATGTACTGTTGCCCTGCACTGGTGAAACTAATAATGTTTGTGAAGCAAATACACCATTGTATATATAAATGAGCTGTTGTGTAGCAATAGAGTTAAATGGCACGGGTTAAATAGCAGGTAATCGTTACAATGGGTTTAGTTCTTACACAGAAATCTGACTCTACAGAACTTATCTGGTAAATAACCTGCCTGCATTAAAACATAGTGCTGTTGGTCTGGGAAGTGGATGTTGTTGCTGATGCAGCAGAGGCTGTGTAAGCTGCATGAATAGCTCAGAGAGATTGAGGTTCACCCTGGCTGCGGCAGGACACCCTAGTCCACCTAGCTGAGGTAGGAAGACTACCTATTGGATCCCCTGCCCCAAGAATGACTGTATACTGCTAGGAGAGTGCCAGGATATTATCAGGTACTGTTAATCTGTGAATAAATTAAACATGGTACAAAGAGATTTATGTGTTTTTAACCTGTGGATGCGTGTTAAGGGAACTCTGCCCGGCTAATGTATGTACAGTTAAATAAACAGTAACACCAAAAATGTAAAGTGTTTTAAAGGAATGACAATATAGTGCACTCTTATGCTGCACTGGTACAGCTGTTGTTTTGCTTCAGAAACTCTATTATAGTTTATATAAACAAGCTGCTGTGTAGCCATGGGGGTAGCCATTCAAAGCTGAAAAAAGGCACGGGATACACAGATAAGTTCTGTAGTATACAATGGGATTCCTCAGAACTTATCTGTTATCTACTGTCTAATCCTGTGTTTGAATTGCTGCCCCCATGGCTACACAGTAGTTTTTTTTATACAAACTATAGTTGTGTTTCTGAAGCAAGCACAACAATTTTACCAGTGGCAGGCAACCGTACATTATATTGTCATTCCTTTAAAATACTTTCATTTTCTGGTGTTACTGTTTCTTTAATTTGGGGATACCACATGGGGGGTGCTGTACTTTGTACTTGGAAATTGTTTGATGTAATTGGGCTGTTCACCTGTGGATTGTTGCAACTGCTGTCTGCTTGTTATTACATCCTCAAAGCCTCTTCTTTATCGTAAAGGGATTCTGGGGTCCGTTTACTAAAGTGCGGTAAATCTGACTTTAAGTTTCCGCATGTTATCGCTGAGAATATTTTTACGCCAGAATATTCGCAGCGACTAAGTTTACTAAACAGCGATACGCTCAGAAGTCATTGCGATCACTTGCGGTAACTACGTTAAGGAACCAGCTTACGTTAGCGGTAATTTTAGCGAGTTGCGAATTTTCTGGCGAAAAATTACGTTTTTGCGAATATTTATGCTATAAAATAGTCTTGTTTTATGGCGGTTATTATGGCAATTTTTACTGTGACATTTATGGCCAGAAATGCATCTTCAAAACTCATAAACTTTATTGACTGATGATTATACCATCCAACAACATCACCAGAGTAACACCAATCAAACATGTCTGCATCACATAAACCCTTCTGCCAATAGAATCATAGGAACAAGAAATGATACCAGTCAATCTCTTTGCTTCATAGAAATGCACAGTTTAATGTAGCCAATCACAATGAAACCAAAAAAGTGTAGAGGCTGACGAATCCTTGGACTGTGATGCCGCTGCCAATAATACGACTCTGAGTTGAAACTGCTGCTGTTACACAGATAGAAGCAGAAGCCAAAACATCCTGTCAGCAATAGCTACAGATCTCTCTCCTGTCAGCAAAGAATGATGGGTAAAAAAAAACAGTATTATGGGATATTTCCTGCCCCTTGAGAATTTTCTGGCGAAAAAAATACTTTTACGCCACTACATAGGTGGCGGTAAAAGTTTGCGAATATTCTGGCGTTAATTTTGTCTTTAGCACATTTCGCTATTTAGTAAACCATGCGTTAATGTGTACATAGCATTATTTTCAGCGAATGCGATAACTGGCGAACAATTATTCTTGCGCAAGAAAATTCGCAAATTTATATTTACCGCAGGTTAGTAAACTGGCGATAACATATTTGGCGAAAAATTCTGTCTATATATCGTGCGAATATTTTTAACGCACTTTAGTAAACGGACCCCTCTGTCATGATTTTTATGATTTTTTTAATGATTTTTTTTCCAACAGGCTATTGTTTCTCCTACTCAATGTAACTGAATGAGTCGCAGTGAGACATGGATTTTTACTATTGATGGCTGTTCTTATATCTACTAGGGATATCTGTCATTTGGTTACCTTCTCACTGTTCTGCTGATGGGCTGCTGGGGGGGAGAGGGTGATATCACTCCAACTTGCAGTACAGCAGTAAAGTGTGACTGAAGTTTAAAAGAGCACAAGTCACATGACTGGGGGCAGCTGGGAAAATTACAAATCTGTGTAGCCCCATGTGAGATGTCAAAATTAAATCTGTTTGCTCTTTTGAAAAACGTATGTCAATTAAGACGTCTTCTGAAGCAGCACTATCAACTGATACATTTTGAAAAAAACATGTTTTACCATGACGGTATCCCTTTCAAGATGCTATAAGTCCCCTGCTTGAACCCCAATAATAAATTGTAGCATGTCCCTGCTTTGAGCCAGTTCCAAGATGTTGCACTTTGTGTGATACCAGACATCTTTCTATGTACAGGTATAATGCGTCGGATCTGGGGTTTTCTGGGTAACGGATCTTTCTGTAATATGGATCTTCAAACCTTAAGTCTATTAGAAAATCATTTAAACAATAAATAAACCCAATAGACTGTTTTTTTTTCTCCAATAAAGATTGATTATATCTTAGATTGGATCAAGTGCAAGGTACTGTTTTATTATTACAGAAAAAAAGGAAATCTTTTTTAATATATTTCAATTATTTGGAGAAAATGGAGTGTATATATGGGTGAAGAGAGGGAGTAGCAGTGGGAAATATAACCTCTGATCTGGGAATGTGGCTTTGAATTGACAGGTATAGCTGGGAAAGATTTTGCCTGAGGTAGCAGTGAACAATATAAACCTCTAACATGGGAATTTTGCTCGGGGCAGTTGTAGTAGGATGAGATGTTGCCTGAAGTGTTAGTGGTAATAATAGGAATAGGAATGTGATTGTAAACAGGTATAGTAGGGAGAGATTGTGCCTATAGTAACAGTGGGCATAATAACATCCAAGATGGGAATGTGGCTGTGGGATTGCAGGTATAGTTGGATAACATGTTTCCTTAAGTAGCAGTGGAGAATATAACAATTTTTATACTCGCAACTATTTGGTCCAAAAGCATTAAAGTCAATGGGCGCCCGAATAATTTCGAAGCACGCCAATATTTTTTGTTACGCAGATTTTTTGCCTGCGAATTGTTGCCACAGTTTCACGATTTAATTTGCTTGCGGTGAAATGCTGTTCATTTGTGTCTGGTGAATTTATTCGCCCATCACTACTAATTTCAAGCTTTTAAAGACTGTTTGGCAGTCAGCAAAGACAGGTGTTTTCTTGCCTGCAGTCTTTTATATAAAACTGTATAAGAATATCTATCCCCTGTTGCCGGGTTTCTGTTTTTTAAGGGAAGAAATTCCTCTCAAAACAGGAGCCAAACTGTAATGCTGAATGAGTTGTATTTTAGTATGCTGTGATCTTTAAACCCCTGATTTCTTGCTTTGAGGAGTATAGGGTAGCATTGTTAAAATCTTCATCTTGCATAAGTTGAACTAGACTTTTCCATATTTATTGCTTAGCCTATCAAATTAAAGGCCTTAAAGTTCAAGTTAATCCTGTTTTTAAAGGACAATGGAACCCTAATTCATGGGGGGGGGTACCAATATGTCGGCCACTTACCACTGGATTAAATAACACATTTTTCCCCCTTGGCTGAAGCTCCTCTTTTTAAAGAAAAAAACACCATCCTGGTAAAACTCTCTATAGCAGTGCCACACCATATTGATTTTCCCGGGCATGCTTAAACTTGGCCTCGTACCTGTACAGTATACTAACACGTGAAGAGGTACTGTCCTGCGCGGGTCCAACTGGAAGGACGCGTGCCTTAGCCGGACTTGCTGACCCCTAACCCGATCTGCACCCACAATCCAAACCACATCCCCCTACCCAGAGCTGCTACCCAACCTGGAACCTATGCAGTTAAACTTATCTTCCAACCCAAAACCAGAAGTGACGTCACCATAGACAGGAAGGGACATACCTCAAGTGGTGGTTCAGGAAAGGTACAAAAGGGAGGGTGAGAGGGACCAGTCCGCATCTTTGCCTGGTTACCCGTGGACTTCCCCACATGGTCAGGGAATCAGGGTTTTTTTTGCCCGAAACCTGACTGCTTTGTGGGTATTCCGCAGTACTATACTATACTGCTTAGGCTCAAGTCTGAGTCTATGCAAGGGGCAAATCACTAACAAATTATTACTTACCAGTAAATTGGGGTTGGATGGGTATTAATAGGAGCACCTAAATAAGGGGAAAACTCCCAGTTAATTTGGGTTTTTTGGTCCTTTAAAAACCTGCAAACAGGCGATTACTTTTTAGCAGCTGCCACACAAAAGCCACCCACAAGCAAATTTGTCAATGATAATCTTTTGGAATTATGCAAAATCTTTTTGCATATGCAGAAAGCATTAGACAATACCTTATTTTATGCAACAGTTACATTTTAAATGACCAAATATTAATATAACAGATTATACATAAGTATACATCCCATTCAAGCCAGTATTAATTAGATGCAGTTTCAGCCTTGGCTCTGCGTGTATAGGTCTCTATGAGCTTTGCTCAACTGGATACCACAATTTTTTACTCATTCATCTTTACAAAATTGCTTAGGTTGCAATTATGAGTGAACAGTTGTTTTCAACTTGAGCCACAACTTTATTGGATTTTTGGACTATTTAAATTTCGGTCTCTAATTCACACTGTTGCCTAATTGCAAGGGCATTTTCACAGTGTCGGACTGGGGCACTGGGGGCCCACCAGAGAAACTGATCTGAAGGGCCCCCCAATTTACTCACGAAAGCCGACAAGGTAAAATAAACAAAATGCATAACAAAGTGAACATTTTTTTTATTTGTATACTATTAAATAACATTAAATTGCCACTATTAAATAACCTTATTAATAAGTATAATTTTTAATCACCTATAAAAAAACACACAAACCAGTATACCTGCATAATAAACCAGCAATGTAAGCTCGGGATAGACAGAAAAACGATAATATATAGTATAGTATTTCTTACTTAATTAATTGTTACACCTGCAGTGATATTGGGGTTAATTATCATTAGGTAAAGTGTCTATTTCCCTTCCCCTGTGGGATTAGCTTGCCCTTTAACCAAAATAACACCTAAATGGCACGATCTGTGTTTCCAGATTTTGTACTTGCAGACATTTACAGGTATTGCTTGCGTAGTAAATAGTTGTTGCCCCTTGTTTTTAAGCACTGTTAGCATCCATCGGTTTCTAAAAAGATGTGCTCAACATCATGTAAAAAACCTTTAATAAATAAATTTAAAAGAGAAAATTGCACTCACATAAATATGCTTGCAATTAGCGGATAAAAGTCAGTCCATGGGTATATCCAGCTCCAATATGTTTGCTCCGCTGGCGGAGGACTGATGGGAATGTAATAGGGACCTTAGATTGTAAGCTCACTTGTCAAGGACTGATGGGATTGTGATAGGGATCTTATATTGTAAAATCACTAGGACAGGAACTGATATAATTGTGATAGGGACCTTATAGTGTAAGCTCACTGGGCAAGAACTGATGGAAATGTGAAATATATATATAAAAATAGAGAGAGGGGTACACAGTTTATTCACATCAGTACACCATCAGCTTTATGAATCACATTTCATCAACTTGTAATTGATTAAAAATTAATGTTACACTCAATCAATAAAAAAAGTAAAAATTCAGTGCATATTTAATTTTTAATTCATTGTAAGCACTTGAGTCCCACCCCAGTCCCAGTAAAAATGGATTATGGAAATGGATAATAACAGAAAGTGGGTAAGCAAACTTAAAGGGGCAAACAAATGGTTAAATGTAAAATGAAATTAAAGGGGTGGTTAGCCTTTAATTTAACTTTTAGTATGTTATAGAATGGCTCATTCTAAGCAACATTTCAATTGGCCTTCATTATTTGTTTTCTATAGTTTTTAATAATTTGCCTTCTTCTGACTTTTTCCATCTTACAAATGGGGGTCACTGACCCAATCTAAAAAACAAATGCTCTGTAAGGCTACACATGTATTGTTTTTGCTACTTTTTTTATTACTCATCTTTCTATTCAGGCCTCTCCTATTCCTATTCCAGTCTCTTATTCAAATGAGTGCATGGTTGCTAGGGGAATTTGGACCCTAGCAACCAAGTGGCTGAAATTGCAAACTGGAGAGCTGCTGAATAAAATGCTAAATAACACAAAAAACAAAAATAATAAAAAATGAAAACCAATTGCAAATTGTCTCAGAATATCACTCTACATCACACCAACAATTAACTCAAACATGACTATAGGGGTACTTAAGCCCTACATTCACTGGCAGCTTGGTTCCTCCTCGACACCCCAGACAGGCAAATTCCATCACTGACTCTGCTGCCCCATCCTCCCCCATATTCTCTCTCCCCCCCAGATTGTTTGCTCACCAGAAAAGTACTGTATTCAAGCTGGTCTCTAGCTAGAGGAGAAGCCAAGAACGTAGCAATAGGCTGCAGAGAACAAACGATGCCATGAGGGCACAGGCAGCAGGTCAATCGCAACCCAGGAACCACACCAGTACGCCCTCCCTGACGCGCTCTTTCTCTCTGATTCCCCCACCACGTGAGGGCGCAGGCACAGGCAAGTGACGTCATCAGGGCTCAAATCAGAAAATAGGCGCACAGCTGAAGCGCAGCCACCAGGTGGAGAAGAGGCAGGAGGCGGGCCATAGCTGCGTGATACAAGCTCACGAGCTGAGCACCAGCAGCAATATAGATTATATAGTAGTGAGCGCTGTCGTCTAGTGGCCACAGGGGCCCACAAGGACTGGGGCCCACCGGGATTTTTCCCGGTGTCCCGGTGGGCCAGTCCGACGCTGCCCACAAGGACTGGGGCCCACCGGGATTTTTCCCGGTGTCCCGGTGGGCCAGTCCGACGCTGCATTTTCATCATACTAAAAGTTTAGTTAAAGATGCTGAAATTGAATAGGTTATTATTATTGAATCCTGTTCAGTGTTCACTCTAAGGTAGTAGATTTTAGATTACACTACCCTTAAGGTCCAACCTTTGGCCAGGTTTCCCTTGAGCTTTTGGTCAGGCCCAACTTTAGCTGCAGAAATGAACAGCCGTGTTTCACATACAGGATTGCACTTCAAGTAGTAAGACCCTTCATGCACCACGCATTATGTAACTGTAATTTGCCTACAATTACCAAATTACTTACTGTTGTAGTTTGCCAGACTCTCTGGCCTTAACGGTGCATACATGTGAGACATATCACATAAAGCTTGCTATTTTTAGGATAGTATTTTAGGTGTGTAAGATGTTAGCAGTTGTGGGAAGTGACTAGGATCACAAAATTCTGTTAAAAAACCGCATGTGTAACTTTGGCCTAGTATTTGTTTTCTGTTCTGTCCTTTTTGGATGTCATTTTGCACAACATTGAAATTGACACTGGTGCATAGTGAGCCCAGTTTACTCGCTATTTAGTCTTCCACAATAGATTGCAGTTCTGGTCTAGTTTACATATAGTAAATATGTAGCACAGACTAAGGGGCTGTGTGCTCTGTAATGTATTTTACTTCTACAGCAGGAATCTGAGGTGCATTCCAGCTAAGTTTACATTAGATGTCAGTTAGATCAATTAGCCAGGCCCGGTTGCTTGGAGTCAATACAAACAAATCAATAAAAGTAATGTTAATGGGAGTGGGAAGTGTGACGGAGTGACAATAAATAGAGACCAGAACAGGTTTATTTACTCAGTTATGCTGAGCACTTGCTTAGCTTGTTGCATTTTGTTTACCTGGCGCCTGGCGACTAATCGCCTCTTCTGCGTGGTGACAATCTCCCCGAACTGCCTTCAGTCTGCTTGAATGAAGAATCGACTGCGCCTAATACACTCGCAGCGCTACGATTTCCGACGTCGCCCGAAGTTTGGCAACTTCAGGTGACTTCGGAAATCGAAGCGCCATGAGTGCATTAGCGCAGGCGATTCTTTATTCCAGCAGATGGAAGGCAGTTCGGGGAGATTGTCGCCACGCAGAAAAGGCGATTAGTCGCCAGGCAATTAAATCTCCCCCAATCTGCCTGTCATAAATATGTTTTTTAAGTCTACAACGTTCAGCAACTCTGTTTCAGATATTATTCTTCTTTTCTGCATTGGAAATTCTCAATTTCTGTATGCTTTTGATACTTTCCTAAATGGCTGGCTGCTGAAGGTCAGTGGGGATAGATTGCTTCTTGAACTGTAGTACTCAAGAAGACTCTCTGTGCAAGAAGCCTATGCAGTGAAATTATAAAGGAGTACCTCTCTGTAGTTGGTACACATTATATGCCATGAATGCTTACTTTTGTTTTAAAGGTAATGGTAGCCAGAACGATTTCTAGCACTTGCCCCTCCCATTCAAAAATATGGGATATTGCTGCCAAGAGCCAGGTCTGAAAAAGTAACACTGCACATTTTACCCTAAGGCTTGTATGCATAGCATGTTATATGCAAAGTGTGGGTTCCAGACAGTGGAGTTTTTACCATAAGGCAAGTTGACTGCATTTTAACAGGTAAAAAAAGGGGGTTCTAATATATTTCTCCCATTGAATACAAGTTTTTTCATAGTTGAGTGTTCCTCTTAGGAACAAACTGTATTGGCCTAGGGAAATATCAAATCAAGTGCGAAGTTGCCATCTTACACTAGATTCAGGCGTCCCTGGCTTGGGTTTGTTCGTATGCAGTATGCAGTAGAATAAAATGCATGCACTAGTGTCAATCAGCACTAGGGAAAGGTACGAAAAATGGCAGCAGTGCATTTTTTTCCTAAAAGCCTTGAGAAAACAAAGTTGCCTCCCCATGGTAAATAAACCTTTCTTGTCTTTGAAGAGCCAAATTTCCATTTCTTAAAAAGTGTGGAGAACACAATTGCGAACAAAATAAAGCTAAAATAATAAATACTTTAATTGTGTGAAAACAGCATTTCCTCCTTTTAATTAATGATCTTTGTTAAAAAAGAATAGCATTTTTAGACAACAATTTTTTTTAAATTAAACAGCCATGAACCCCTCTCATAATTGTTGTTTAAGATCATTATCATAGTTGGTTTGGTGAGCTTAAATAATGCAAGGCTACATTTTCATTCTGCACCATGAGTGCTTTCTTTTTTTTCCATATACAATATGGGGCAGATTTACTAAAGAGCGAAGTGGCTAACACTAGCGACTTTTCGCCAGCATTGCCACCCGGAGGGACATCGCCAATTTAATAGCAGGCACAAATTCGCTAGTGAAACAGACTGTTGTTAGCGGTCATTTGTACTCTTATCGCCAGGCGACTTTTCTCTAAAATGTGGATTTTACTGAACCTCTTTCGCCAGGATTGCCTTTGCCACATCAGACCAGGCAAAGTGCTGTAAAGCAGCTAGATCACTTACATCATATCCTGTGAGCTGAAAATGCATCAAAGTTCAAAAAAACGCTGGCGTCTTTTCCTTTTATCAGCGTGATTGCCTGCAAAAGTCCTAACAAACTTTTTTGGGGAACTGTTTTTTTCCAGACATTTCCTAAGATATGGAACATTCATTTTACAGTGGGCTCATGTGTATGGCATTATATTAACTCTCTTGACTGGACATGTGTAAAATAAACCAGTAACTTAAACTATTTGCAGCAACATTTATAATAAAGACGTCCATACAACTTATGCACCCATCTTATGCAAATTGACCTAAGCGCAAGATTACTAGCGAAGTTTCGCTAGGCACAAATGAATGCTAGTGCATCTTCACTATGATATCCTCACACAGCCGAAGTAACGTTAGCGAAAAGTCACCAGCGTTCAACGCCAGGGACAAAACTTTGCATTTTAGTGAATTTGTGTATTTGTAGTGTATTTGCGCCTGGCAAAATGGTGCCATGGGTGCGAAGCTGGTGAAAATTCGCCCGTTGAATATGCCCCTATATATTTTTTTTTTCCTGTCTGGGTTAACACAGGCCATACCATCCTTTTGAGGAAAGGCAGGGAATTCCTGACATTCTCAGAGGGGAAAGGTTATAGAAAACATTATAACAGCCCCTCTGCATAAATTATATACAGTAAATCTCTTTTTTTTGAAATTTAAAAAAATATATTTTGTCTGATCAGTGATACATTTTTGTATTGCATTAAGTTCAGTCATTCTAGTGTATGAGGATTAAAATACATAGTGGTTTAGGTCTTTTCAGTTGACATAATTTGTGAATATATATATTTTTTTGTAGATTTTAAACTATGATGTATTTTTAAGTTTTCAGAAACTGGAGCAGCATTCTGTTTTCATATGAATGTTTCAGAGCATAAAGAAACCACAGATGTTTACGTTTAAGAATTTGTTCCTTTTTTCCTCTTTGGAAAATTCTCACCTGAAACACCATATGAAATGTTTTTTTTCCTCTCTGAGGTCTCTCTCAGGTCCTTTACTTCAGAGAACGTAATATACTAAAAGCACTCTAAGGGTTCTGATTTGTAGGGTTTCTAATTTCATCAATCATTTCACTGCTATTTAGCTATTTGGCACTATAAGTGAAAAAAGAGGTCATTGATCATTTAGGCATGTTTATGCTGATAGGCCAAAACTAAGCATGAGATAATTTTTGTTTAATGTTCATATGTAAACAGAAAACAGTCATAATGTTCTTGTATAAAGGCAATTTACAAGTTTATAACTGAACATGGAATTTATGTCCAAATGGTATTTGTTTATGAGGTCCAATAAACACTATAACTATAGAAAACACATACCTAAAAATGTCAGCACTTTTCTTAACACGCTTTATGGATTTTGCAGGTACATGGTTAATAAATCATTGCAAATGGCCTATCTCCGTTATCATTTACCCTTATATAACGTAGTTTCATAATAGTCAAAGTTGAAAATAAAACACATTCATTATGTTCAACCTTGTTTCTCTACTTCTAGGTCAGTGTTTCTTAATTTCGGTCAGATGAAGGTAAAGAAAACCCATATATAGCTGTCAACTGTTGCTATAATTAACAAAAATTTTAGTTTTGGTGGATTTTGTATGTTTTCCTGTATATTTATTGTACAACATTACAGACTATGTTGGCATTTTATAAATACATGATAATAATTATACCTATAAAGTGCCAACATATTCCGTAGTGCTGTACAATAAATGAGTGTATACACTGAGCATACATGATTACATACAAAAACAACCAATAGAAGAGGTAAAAAAGAGAACTGTCAAATTACAGATATTACTAATAATATTGCTGTACTTGTATACATTTTTTATAGTGAAACTTACAATATAAGATTTAAGTAATGAATATATATAGATTAGGGCATAATACAATTTACTGTTCTTTTTTTTTACCTTTAAAATTGTGTGTTCTTTTTCTAATCTCTTTCTGCTTGTTTTTCCACCAGGCTGTATCAAAGATGGTCTGGCAGAGCAAGTGGCCTGGAGATCTAATGTCACAATGAGGACTCACACTCGGGGAGCCCCTAGTGTATTTTTCATACATCTGCTTTGTTACATTGTGGTTTACGGCACAGAAAAGGACATTAATACACAAATACCATTCCTCAATGGAAAATATGATGGCTATCCCATGCTGTACTTCTCAAAGGGCAACATGGAAGGACTCCGAGCCCAGGCAGCAAGCAGCCATCGGCACATTTCGGCAAGAATTAATGAGGCAGTTCATGTAATGCTGACCAACCCTAGTGAGTACCTTCCCCCGTGGGATCCAAAGGAGTTTTCTGCTCGATGGAATGAAATTTATGGCAACAACCTTGGTGCACTGGCGATGTTCTGCGTCCTGAATCCAGATAACACTGAAGCACTTGGTCTGGCCAGAGAATATATGGAAAGGATGGCAGCTCAGCCTAGTTGGTAGATTTTGTTTGTCTTTTGTTAACTTCGCTTCTGTCATGTCTGTAATATACTTTTCAGTAGATGTAAAATTAATATTTGTAGCATGAACACATTGGTAGTTTACCTTATTTTATATTATTACTCACAATCATTAATAGAAACTGTGTGAAACTTAGAAATTGCTTCTGATTGTACACCCAGTTGCACACCTTTGGATGTGGTTTGGCCAGGCATTCATGGTGCTCTCTCTGTTGCTTTATTAACCAACTTAAATACACTGTAAAGGTATTTAAATAAGTTGCCAGCGTGGATCTGTCATAATATAGGTAGTTATCTATTTACAGTATGTAGTTATCCAAAAACAGTGAAAAGCTTGAATCCACTATTCTAAATTATAGGTTCACAAACTCTAGTTCTGAATAGGGGGAGGTGTGAATAGGGGGAGTCTTTATATCTTTAATGTCTTTATGCTTTAAGTTTAGTTCTGAAGAGACTGAGTGAGGATGCTCTCCGAAGGAGTTTGGGAATAGCATTCCAAATGTAAGGAGAAGCAAGACAGAAGCATTTAAGTTGAGAAACAGCTGATGTAGTGGGGTGAAACCAGGTGATTGCTTTGAGAGGAGAGGAGATATAGTTAGGTGCATATGAATGAAGTGGTTTGAAGGTTATGAGGAAGAGTTTGTAATTCTTTGTTTTATGGGAAGCCATGATAAGGACTTCAGCAGGGGAAGGGCCTGTTCCCTTTTGGATGAGAGGAGGGGAATTCTGGCAGCAGTATTTAATACAGACTGTAGAGGGGGGATGGGAGTTAGGGAGGCCAGTTAGTAGAAGATTAGAGTCGTCTAGTTGGGATAGGATAAGAGCATGCATGAGCATCTTGGCTGTAGCAGGTGAAAGAAAGGAATGGATTTTGGCAATATAGCGTAAGAAAAAGTGACAAGTTTTGACAGTGGTGTTAATATGATCAGAGAAAGATAGAATGGAGTCAAAGATTACCCCCAGACAGTGTGCTGAATAGACAGGGTTAATGAGCATGCCATCAATAGAGATAGTAAATGGGGGAGTAGGACCAGGCTTAGATGGAAAGATTATTAGTTCAGTTTTTTTAGGTTGAGTTTGAGGTGGTGCTAGTTCATACAGTTGGAGATCACTAGGAGGCAGTTTTAAGGGATGGATAAATATATTTGGGTATCATCACCAAACAGATGATAATTAAAACCAAATGAGTGGATGAGATCTCCCAAAGACAGAGTGTTCAGCGAGAACAATAACGGACCTTGCGGCACCCCTACATTAAGTGGTACTGGAGATAAAGTTTCATTATCATAGGACACAGTGAACGAAAGGTTAGAGAGGTAAGAAGAGAGCCAAGATGCAGCCTGGTCACAGATGCCAAGCGAATACAGAATTTGTATCGGGAGAGAGTGGTCAACCATATCAAATGCAGATGATGGGTCAAGGAAGATAAGGATAGTGAAGTGACCTTTGGCAACCTCAAGATTGCATTGGGTCCATTAGATTATGGGTGTGTAGCAAATGACCGGTGAAAATGTATCTCCTTCACCGTTGAAAAATAACATCACTGCTATTGCTGAATAACATAGTTCTTTGCAGATCTGTGTGTAGAAGTAAGGAGAGTCTAACTAGGAAGGGGCCCAAAGAGCTTTGTGGGGGCCTTAATTAGTACTTAATGATTTGTTCTCATACCAAGATGCTCTTTTTCTTGCATTTACCTCTAAAATTGCAGTTGGTGAAGTGCAATTTGGAGCACAATTGGCATGTTTCCACACAATGCTGCATTTTTTTTCAGAATGAGATGCCATGAGGTTGCAAGAGGACATTGCACCTGATGCAATAGCACTGTGCCAACGCAGTTGTGTCCAATTTGGTAAAATTAACACATCTACACATGCATTTTGTTGCAAATCAGATGCAGTTGTGCAGAAATCCACTTGGTGGACCGGTGTTCTGCATGCAAGTGACATCTGTGCCTGATTCTTTAGTCCCAAGTATGCTGCGTCACTTTCTGCTGGGCACCCTAGAACTACCGCCTGGTCAGGAGGTGGTAGTAGCTTTGGGGTTCCCCTGCATCAATAGGTGCAATTTGGAATTGAAGTCAGGAAATGCTGAGCAGCTCTGAGCACAACCATATGGAAGTGCAAAGAGCCGATTTTGAGACAAATTTAAAGTTAACATTTAAAATGGGTCAGATTTGTGAAAGTGTGAATTTAGAACTCACCACAAAAAAACTCACTCATTTTCTATTCATTCCTATGGGATTTTTAACAGCATACTGTATTTATCAAATGGTGAACTCCATTGTTAAATACAATTCTAGAAATCCCATAGGAATGAATAGAAAGTGAGTTTTTTTTGTGGTGAGTTCTAAATTCACAATGTGATAAATCTGCCCCTAATTAATTAATGCAGTTTTAACGGACAACTCATTATGGAGGAAAGTATGGAGCAATTAATAAGGAAAGTAAGCTTCTAAAGCTGCAATAAAATACCGAGTCAAGAACTTTCTCAGGCTTTAAAGTTTTCAGCTTTGCTTGGATGCTTGAAGTATAGTAAAATTATTATGCAAGAATGGAATAATTTATACAGAATTGTTATTCAGAATTATGGGAAGGCTATCTCCCAAAAAGTCCATTCTGAAAATCTTCATACTATTCTCTGTGAAAGTTTACTATAGTTTAATTAGAGGAATCCCTAGAGGATCGCTTTCAGAAATTTAATGAGCATTAATATTTATTTTAGCTTAGTTAATTCATCTTAAATTTACATATGCACTATTGCAAACCAACTCAGATGTATGATACATTCACACTATATGAAGTTACATTTAGCAGGCACAATGGTAATTGTCTCAATCCACAGAAAGCCAAGGAGGCAAATTACTCAGTTTATGATTGGAATTCTATTAGATAGCTAGAAAGGCCTGGCTCTTGGGTACATTGCAGTTTATCTCGTGTGTGTGTCTTTGCCCTTGGCTGCAAAAGCACATTACATGGCATCTGAAGAGCATGTCTGCTAACTTGTTTTAATAATGACCACTTCTTCAAGTCATTCCATAGTAAATACATTTTTGGATACTGTTTAATCAAGTAGATAGATGTGTTCAGTTCCTTGTAACTTCCAGGAGCTGATTAATGGGTCGGGGACAGCCATTAACATGGATATTAATAGGTCATTTCATAAAGACTTGCTTCTAAATACTGGAGCCAAATGAATAACAAGTCGAATAACATTTTTTATATCCCAGTTTAAAAAAAAAAAGCATATTTTTTTTTTTGCTATATCGGATGATTTTGCCTCATATGGAAGTTGGGATGGGCTATATAGAGTTCTAAAAATGTTTTGTCAGAGGGCATTAACTTCTGACTAAGTTTTTGCTATTCAAATGAGAATATTTGATTTGTTTGGTACTTTTTATTCCCTATTGATATGGAGCAAAGTTTTTAAACCGGTTTGAAATTCTGATTGGCCAGTGTATGGTGATCAGCTGTAGATGTGGCCTCATGATCTAGATGTTTGGAGTTTTATTTTTTATAGAATATATTTTTGACCAGATTACTGAATATGTGAGCAAACTTTTTGCAGATACTTTTGTTCAGCCAACATGCCCAGGTGGCTTGTGGCCAGCTTTTTTTAGCGCAGTTAGTTTGTTCCAAGTACACAAAGCATTTATTAGAAAGACAAGTGACCACTCTTTGGCTACACTTTAGCACCTTAGTTGCTAACTATTCTGGCTGTACAAAAATAAAAGCAAAGGTCTAAGTTTCGAAATGTCCTTATCCCAGAGATTTTCCTAACCCATTAAGTATAATAGTATAAAACACAATTTGGCATCATCTGTTTTCAGTGGTTGTTAAATTTAAACCACCCATACCTGCTGAACCTTTCCCTCTCTGTTTAATAAATTAGGCTTAACTGTCCTGTAATATATTTTGATTGGCCCTTAATTTACGTTGTCAAAGCTGCAATCTTCTATTTTCTCTTAATTAAGTGACATTATGGTGGTTACCATCTTCTTCCTGAAATGAATCACAGGGACAGAAATACTGTACAGTGTGGTCACAAGAATCCTCTGTATGTTATGTATCTTTTTTTAGTAAGGAACCCCTGACAATAAATGAGATGTGTGTCATGTGCATCATAGAGCTACACAAAGCTTCTGGTCAGCCGTTGTTCCCCCCTGTAAAACATTTTGGTTTGGTTTGGTTTGGTTTTTTGTTTCAGTCAAAAATACACAGAACTGCACAATAACTTTACGAACCTCATCTTTGTGTGTAGTAGTTGGTTTGAACAGGTTAAACGTAAAATGTAAACATATGCTTTATTTTACAGGTTAGTGAAAGATGCTCCTTGGGATGAAGTTCCCTTGGCACACTCCCTGGTTGGCTTTGCTACTGCTTATGACTTTCTATACAACTCATTTAGCAAGCAACAGAAGGTGAGGTTTCTAGAGGTAATCGCCAATGCCTCAGCAAATATGTATGAAACCTCCTTCAGGAGAGGATGGGGCTTTCAGTACATTCACAACCATCAGCCCACAAATTGTGTGGCCCTGCTAACTGGAAGTTTGGTGATGATGAATCAAGGTACGTACCTCTGCAGTAACTGCAGTATAGGTTATTAAAACAATTTACTAGCTGTCTATGCATGACATGGATAAATACACTTTAATTAGAAGAACTTCATTAACAGAATATAGGCTAATATAACCCCTGATGGTGGAAGGTAGATCTCTGCTGAGCCTGTTACCTCTACCTGCACTTCAGGAATGTTATTTCCCATAGATAAATATACAGTAGGAAGCAGTAACCAATGGAGAAGGGCATTTTAACTGCCTGTTTTTTTTCCTGATGGTAGCAGTCAAGACATCACTTTAGACATTAGTTCAAATGATGTTAATATAGAGACTTTAATAATACACTGTTTAATAACAAGAATCTCAAATATTCCATAATACTGTGTCTTGCTATATTACATAGCAAGCATTCAGTGACTGCAAGTTGTCTGAATAAAATAAAACCTCTGGTGTGGGAAACTTTTTTTTGTACGTTAGGTGCCACTTTCTCTTTTTGTATATTTGATATACAGTACATACTCTATGGCCAAAAGTGACTGGTCACTTTATCAGCTTAATAGACCAATGCATTACTTTAACCCTATTATAACATAACTCTCTGTATAGATATGATGGAAATCTGCAGTGCTCTAAATGCCAGTGTACTACAGCAGCCATTACAATCTGGACAGCCCCATGTTGGCCATTGCCAAGTATAGTGTTTACGGAATGTGTTTCTTAACTGTATAACTGACTTTATCTTAGGTTACCTGCAAGAGGCCTATTTTTGGACAAAGCAAGTGCTGACAATCATGGAGAAGTCTATGGTTCTATTATATGACGTGACAGATGGCTCTCTCTATGAGGGAGTGGCTTATGGTAGCTACACCACCAGATCCCTCTTTCAGTACATGTTCCTTGTTCAGAGGCATTTCAACATTAATCACTTCAGCCATCCTTGGCTAAAAGAGCACTTTGCATTTATGTACAGAACCATACTACCAGGTAAGACATACACTTTATGCTCGCATTTAATTCTATTTATGACTGAGAGTAATAAAAAGCAGAGATTCAGAGGAAAATAACATATGGCTCATAAGGTTTTCATGGACTATAGGTTATAATATAAAGCTATGCCACTAGGTTTAAATACAAAGCCAGGGCATTCCCTCTGCTTTGTAAAATGACAAGACTGTCTCCTCACTATAAAATGTGATTATAAAAACATTTCACCGTGGTTACACTTACAAAAGCTACACATTCCTCTCGAAACCAAAACACTCATCTTCAATTATGTTAGTTGAAAAATGCCTTAAAACAATGAAGAAGGGGTTGATTTGGTTGGAGACTGGAACCTCGTATTGTCCAGCCATTCAAGCTCTTGCTTTTGTCACACTAAAGCTTCCAACATCCCGACAACAGACATGAGGCCTTATTTATTAGAAAAAGTTTTCAGGGGAAAAAGCAAAAAAAGAAACATGCAGACAAAATGTGAGCTATACAGTATATATCTTTAATATTACCTTATTTAAAGAGATACTGACACCAGAAATTAAACCATTTTTTACATCTATCATAGTATTGGCTTTGTTTGCTACTTGTAATTTTGCCATAAAGTATTTGCTCAAAGCTTTTACATAACCCATCTTACTCCCCGTGCTCGTCTATGAGGGGGCTGCCATATTTGTGCAGCACTAGTCCGTTAGCATTAGAAACTTTAACTGACCGGCTGAGATGTGACAGTCAGGTTGTCAAAACAGTTAGGTTTAGGAACATCAACTAAAAATTATTTACAAAAACAGACCTCTCTGCAAAAAACGATCAACATGACCTATAGGTAACTTTTGATATACATTCATATTTTAAAAAATAGTTTTTTAGCATCAGTATCACTTTAAGAAAAAAAATACTATACAATATTCTCGAGTAGGTTTTTTTTAGTGAGACTCGCGTGGTTCTGTTTATTTTCAACAAGGCTAAAAAACTCAGTGTTTTTAAAAACTGGGAAAGTATAGTTGTAAGAGAATATTCCCACTGACTTCTATACAACCTCGCCAGCAGTTACCAAGTAAGTTTTTTTTTTTTTCTGGCAACGTTTAGCAGTTTTTTCTTTAATAAATCCAGACAATTCAAGATGTCAAAAAATACGTTTTTCTCTGCTTTTTTGAATTGAGGAAAAAAGCCAACTCGATTTTTGATAAATCCGTCCCTTGTTGTCTGTAGGTCCTGAATTCTGATGCAGTGACTTTTGGAGAACTGCTGTACCTTCTTTTGGTCATTACTCTGTGTCAACTATTGCAATGCAGCACACAAAACCTTGCTCTGTTAATCATTGCATGATGTTTAAAGGAACACTGAACCCTAAAAATGAATATGGTTAAAAAAGCCATATTTTATATATTAAAGTTATTGAACCAGCCTAAAGGTTTAGCATTGCTATAGTAGTAATAATCCAGGCCTTCAAATAATGTGTTACAGGAGTTTCTCTTCTTGAATTTTGTTAGGAGTGTCAGCAACGCGCACAGGCTCAGTGTTATCTGGGCAGCTGTTGAGAAGCTTAGCTTAGGGCTTGTTGCAAATCATCAAGCAGAATGAAAATGAGGTTGGCCTTTCATATAAACTGATGCTACAGGATTGACTATTACATTTTGATGCTAATTTTGTTGGTTTCTGAACTGCCGTGTGCCAATAACCAACAATCTGATCAGCATTATATTGTGGCATTTATATTATATATTCAGTATATTTTGTGTCAGTCCCTAAGCTCAGTAACTCACAGCAGCACAGAGCATGTGCAGCAAATCAGCAGAAAAGAAGATGGGGAGCTACATGGGGCATATTTTGAGGCACAGAACTTTACTGCTAAATGGCTGTTGTTGGCTTTGGCTGGTATAGAATCACAAAACATAATGTACAAGATTTCTGTCCTACTCCTTTAGTTAAGCTTTGTTCTCCTTTAAAAGAAATGTACACATAGCACAAGCCTCTAATAATTGTATAAAATGTTGTGATTTCCTTATTGGATTAATGACATTCTGATTTTGAGAGATTTTGGGCCACATTTTGTTTATTCTTTTGAATCTGTAATCTTGGTAGGACATGATTTAGAAATCTTTTCCCACAGTATTCATGTTCATATAGTAAAATTAATGACCTCAATATTTTTTGTATCAGAGGGTTACGTTAATCCAACTTGGAAAATAACTTTTATAATAGGCATCTTGCATGACTATTGGAGAGTAACCAAAGGGCTGGGATGATGGGGTGAGGCATCAAATAAGACTTCAGCTCATGTGCATCCTGAACAGTAAAATCCAGAGATTTCCTTGGCATATGAATCTCTTAATTCCATTTCTTTGCATCCCTTTTTGATTTCTTTCTCAATTACATTAGACCCAAAAACGGGTTTAGAGCTAGCTATGCTGTTTTAACTATTGTTTCTGTTGTCAGATAAAATGTTGTTTTCTTCAGGGAGATTATGCAGAATCCCCCTAACAAGCAAGTCTGTTTATGATGTCATGGTTCCTTTTGTGGGTCAGTAAATGAGGGGTAGATTGGGGACACATTACTGGCAGGACTTATCACTTATAAATAAAGGCGCTCCAAAGTCCTGTGTTTTACCCATGACCCAGCCTATAATCTTTTTTTAAATACCCTGTATGATTTTTTTTTTTTTTTTTTTTAGGCTTTCAAAGAACTGTGGCCATAGCAGATTCCAATTATAATTGGTTTTATGGACCCGAGAGCCAGTTGGTGTTTTTAGACCAATATGTCTTGAGAAATGGAAGTGGTAATTGGCTGGCTGAACAAATTCACACAAACAGAGTGCAAGAAGGTCCAGGAACACCAGCTAAAGGGCAGCGCTGGTGCACCCTTCATACTGAGTTTCTTTGGTAAGTATGGCTGTGAAAGTTGTTGGGATTTGTAATCCGACTACAGATAGAGAGCATTTTGCCTTTGCTTACTATGAAGATAGAAACTATTCTGCAGTAATGACAGTATAAGGAGTAACAAAACAAATGTTTTCATATTTAAAATGTAACTATTCTAGAAGCACTAAGAGCATTTCCATTTATTCTTCAGAGCAATGCCAACTGCATAGGTAACCCCAATACTTCATTCAGCCCCACCTCCCCCCCAACATTTTACTGAAAATAAAGTTATGGAATAATATTGGAATTTTATTTGATATATCGCTTATCTTTGTAAATTGGGCCTTTTATGGGCAGATTTAAGATGGCGATTTGACCCCTTCAGACTCTTCCAACGAGCTGGCATAGGCGCTAATTATGTTCTGATCAAACAATCAGATCAGCCTGGCACAGAATGTAGGTGGCCACATTGGGAAAGATCTTAATGTGTATGGCCAGCTAAAATTACTGATCTATAGGAGGGGAGAAGGCAGGATTAGTAAACGACAATCTAACCTCCATAGTTAAAAAACTGCCTGGACAGGACGCTACCATTGACAGCCAACCATGCGAGAGTTCCTCATGCAAGCTCTCTATTTTGCATTATAAACACTGTTTTTATGCTCAAAAGTATGTATTAAGAGTACAATTATAACAAAAATATTTTGTTTACCTGCTTTACTGTATATTGTGTTAATCATTTAATTCTGTATTTGGGATTAACACAGACTGAGAGCATCTTTTTATATAAACAGAAAACTCAATGGGAATGCCAGTGTTCATTTGATTTGCTGTCATGCTCATTTGATTTGCTGCCATGCTCTATACTTATTATTTCATGTGCCTAATTGTATATTTTATAATGAAAGAGATTAAGAATAAATAAACTTTATTTTGCTACAGGTATGATGCAACTTTACAGTCTACACCTCCACCAGATTTTGGCACACCTCAACTGCACTTCTTTGAAGACTGGGGAGTAGTGACTTATGGAAGTTCCCTACCAGCGGAAATTAACAAGTCTTTTCTGTCCTTTAAATCAGGAAAACTTGGAGGCCGTGCCATATTTGACATTGTTCACGAAAACAAGTACAAAGACTGGATTAAAGGATGGAGAAATTTTAATGCTGGACATGAGCATCCTGATCAAAACTCTTTTACATTTGCTCCTAACGGATTTCCTTTTATAACTGAAGCTTTATATGGACCGAAGTATACTTTTCTAAATAATGCTTTAATGTTTTCACCTTCTGTATCTGAAAGCTGCTTTGCTCCTTGGCAAGGTCAGGTTACAGAAGACTGTAGTTCTAAATGGCTAAAATACAAGCAAGGGGAAGCTGCAGACTGTCAAGGAAGGGTGGTTGCTGCTGGGGAGAAATCTGGGGTTGTTTTTATCAGGGGTGAAGGGGTTGGAGCCTACAGTCCAAACTTGAAATTGAAAAGTGTTCAAAGAAATCTTATCCTGCTACATCCACAGTTGTTACTCCTTGTAGACCATATTCATTTAGACCGTGGCAGCACTCTGGAAGCAACTTCCAGCTATTTCCACAATGTGGATATGCCTTTTGAGGCAACCTCAATTGACAGTGTTCATGGAGCAGTAATTAGGCACAAAGATGGAATGTATAAGATGTACTGGATGGATGACACTGGTCGGAGTGAGAAAGCAGTCATTACTTCAATTTCTTATCCACGCGGTTATCCATACAATGGAACTAATTATGTGAATGTCACAACTTACCTCAGGAAACCTATCACTAGAGCCATATATGTTTTTATAGGACCTTCTGTGGATGTTGAGAGCTTCAGTGTCCATGGAGACTATCAGCAAGTTGATGTGTATCTTGCGACCAGTGAACATGCATATGCTGCTTACATTTTCACAGGAGAAACACCAAGTCAGTCCATTTATGCTAAAGTAGTTGCAGATAGACAGAAATTTGTCTTTGACGAGACCTCTTCCATCAGGAGCTCTTCTCCAGAAGAAGTCAAAGATTATTCTGCAATTCTCGAGCAGAATCTCCAGCACTTTAAGCCAGTATTTCAGGAAAAGGAAAAACAAATTCTATCCCATGTCAAAAATACCGCCAGCTTTAGAAAGACGGCTGAACGTCTGCTTAGGTTTACAGATAAAAGGAATACAGAGGAGGCTGTTGAAAAAATATTTTCAGTATCTCAGCAGCAGAAGGAGCAAGGCAAAACAAAAAAAAACAGGAAGGCCACAAAAAATAACAAATTTAAAAATGCTGTACCAGATCTATTTGCTCAAATAGAAGTTAATGAGAAGCAAACACGCCAAAAAGCTATGGCTCTGGCACAAAGTGAACTTCCAGTTAATGAAGAAGAACAAATGAAAGACCTTTTGGACTTTGTAGATGAACCTCAAGTCAAGCACAAACCGGTTTCTGTTAGTAAGCATGCATCCCCTCATATGTTTACAACTTTCCACAGTGGGACTTCATCTATTTCGGCCTCTTACACCAGCTTATTTTTAATTCTTAACATTTCCATCTTCATAGTTCTGTTAGTACTACAGTTATCTCGGTTCCTCAAGCCAAAGAGTTTACAACAGAAAAGATGGCTGTATGCTATACTTGCATTGGATTTTTGCATACTGATGTGGCTGTATTTGTCATGCTATCAGTCTCAGTGTTAGATGGCAGGCATGTCAAACCTATGGCTCTTTAACTGGCAAGTAGTGATGAGCGAATCATTTTACCATGCATAGATTTGCAGCGAAATTCTGTATTTTTCACGAAAAATTTGCTGCATAGAAATTCGACATGACAAAAATGTCAGTGAGACAAAAACTTGAAAAATTGACTTTAATGCATTTTGCCAAAACAGAAAATCGGCACAATAAAAAACACCAGTTGCCTTTAATGCATTTGTAGTGAGAAAAAAAATTGCTCACATAAAAAATTGTTGCGCATAAAAAGTTTTTGTCACCTATTGACTGCAATGCATTTTGCTAATGTTTTTTCAGTTTCGCTCATTTTTCGGTGAAGTGAAACAGGACAGATTCGCTCATCACTACTGTTAAGCTATAGCTTCCAGCAAAAGTGACTGGTCAATACTTGAAATGGATGCTTAACAAAGCAGTAGGGCTACAGGTTTGTCCTCCTTTACATCAGTGCTGAAACCCACATTGACAACGTGTGGAGAGCATTAGTAATATCCAAATTCATCTACAGTTACAGAAATTCGAAAATTATTTTTTTCATGTTTATATTTTTATAAAGAAAAAAGATTTGAAAAAGAAAAGTGAATAAGTTTGTAACTGTCCCTTCACCTCCTGTCATTTATAAAATCTATTTATCATATTAAAGTTTAATTTAAATCCGAACAGAGCCCTAGTATGATGTTAAGCTGTTCCCACAGTCTTTTCTTGTTTTTTAATCATAATGAACAACACATGACTAAACAGGTATAAATTGTTAATGTGATACGCCCATGTTTTAATATGTTAGCAATGCTTTAATATCACTTTAAAATGCACATATGGGATCAGTTATACAAAAACCCGTTATCCAGAAAGATCCAAATCACAGGAAGGCCATCTTCCATAGATTCCATTTTAATAAAATAATTCACATTTTAAAAACATTCTTTTTTCTCTGTAATAATAAAACAGTACCTTGTACTTGACCCCAACCAAGATCTTATTAATCCTTATTGGAGGCAGAACAATACTTATTGGGTTTAATTCATGTTTCAGACTTAAGATATGGAGTTCAAAATTATAGAAAGAACCCTTATGCAGGACACCCCAGTTCTTGAGCATTATGTATAACAGGTCTCATATCTGTAATTGAATGTGTTAAAACTCAAACCTTGCTACTACTGCCCCAGTTTTCTTACCTGTGTTGACCTACAGCACCTTTTTAGCCATAGCTGTTATAACAGTGAAGTCAGGTCTGGTAAGTTGGGTCGTTGCCAGACCCCTATAGCAGACGTCACTATTACAGCAGTCAGTGCTGAACTGTTGTATACAAGGAAGAAGGGGCTGGAGGAAGTGGTTTAAGTTACATTAGTGGCAGTTTTTTTAATTGGTATTGAGAAGATACCAATTAAAAGGTAATAAACCCCTGTCACATGTTACATACATTGAAGTAATGGATGTTGTTAGTTAACCTTACCTTGCTTGAAGGTAGATGTTTAATTACAACCTTCATTACTAACACGATTGTTTGCATTGCTGTAGTTAATACAACCTGGTCATGTGCAGTTCTGGTACTATGGCATGTGTCTGGCATAATGGATTTCTAATGTAAAGCTTAACTACAGTGCATACATTTTTTTTTTTGAGTTAACTGAAATACGTCAAGTAACTTAATAAATTACATATTTTCATGAAACGGTATCAACAGATTCAGGACATCAGTGACTTCAAAGGGCTCACCAGGTTGCCTGAACCAACTTACGGCCATTCAGCTTCTTTTGCATTGAAGCTACATACTTTACATTAAGTGCCTCAAGTTTATTGAGAGATGATTACGTTTCTTTTTATCTAATGGTGGTGTTATCTGAGACAGGGAACTTACCTCTTTGCATGTTAAAGGAGAAGGAAAGGTTAACTTACTGGGTGTACCCCCAGTGATTACAAACATTTATCCGATACCCTGAACCAATTCTACAGTTAGAAACTGCACTGTCCCTGGGTAGTTCAGAGCAACCACCATGAAGCATTTCTCAACTTCAAATCCTTGGCACAGGTTGATGCATGGACTGTAGAGTAAAAAAGTCTGCTTTTAGCATAAAAGTCCTGCATTTTACTCTGTTGCACATGCGCACACCCATGTAGAAGGAAGATGACAGTTGCACCGTGGTGCTTGCTCAGAAGTTTGCTGCGAACAGGAGAATGGGGGTATCAGGTAAGTCATTATAATCACTGGGGAGTGCCTAACATTTGGAAATCTTTCCTTCTCCTTTAAGCTGTATTGTAGATTTGTTTGTGTTCCACAGCACAGTTACAAGTTGTGTCTTAGTTGATTTTGTTGAACCTTGTGTGTCTGGGACCAAGGCTGTGAATATTAATGTTGAACAAAGAAAAATGAACTTAATGCAACACAGTTAGTGCTAGGACCTCGATTTGATTCCAGCCAGGGCACTATATGCAAGGTGTTTGTGAGTTGACTCTGGGTACTTGTTTCTACTCTCAAAAAATATACAGGCTCCTGACCCTGGTATGTGTATATAACAGGGACTTTGATTGTAAGCTCCACTGGGGCACCGATTATGTAAGTGTAACATGCTGCAGAATATGCTAGCTCTATTTAAAAATAGAATAATAATTAACTCCTACATTGCTGTGTAGTGCAACATATGCAAAAAACATCTTTAGGCGATTATGTGTATATGCCCATACAATCATTAATGCATTGTAAGAACGATTTTAAAATGTGTCTTTTTTTAACTTTCAATCTGTCCCTTATTTTTACAAACCTCAATCAATTGTACCCTGTTAGGATTTAAGAAGTTGTTTTTTTTCCAATGAATCTGTTTGAAGGGGTCCTCTACACCCAAACTTTTTTGCAGAATAAAAGAAAATGTAATTGTAAGCAACTTACGATTTAACATTAAACAATGGTTTTAAAATTATTGGTAATTGTGATTAAAATTTTCTCTTGAGACAATGTAGCAGAAGCCAGCTGGAAGAGAGTTGACACCTGTTACATTGTATCAAAAGCCAGCCCCAGAAAACAGAAAAGAAAAAACAAACACTGCTTTCCACTGCAACTATTTACACATATATAACTTAATAACTTAAACCGCTAAACAATTAGAATGAATGTATATTGGGAAGTTGCTTAGAACTTTATTTTCTTTCAGTGTGCATTAAATTGTTTTTTGGATAAAAAAACGCCTTTAACTTTTTCATTGGCTACATTTTTTTTTTTGGGGCCCAAGCTATTTTTTGGGAATACAGTAAATAATAAATAAACCTCTTCAACCAGGGGGAAAACAAGCCAAATGGGTGCCCTAGGCAACCCAGCAGCCACCTCTCCCCTCCCTCACACGCATATGCAGTGATGTCATGCGCGGAGGGGTGCTCAGACAAGAGGCAAAAACAGCAGAGGGAGCACGTGAACTTGGAATAGGGGTAGGCAGAGGAACTTTGAACAGATGCCTGCCTGCCCCCCCCCTCCCATTGTTGGGCCCTAGGTGGGTGCTTCTTCTACTTAGCCCTAGTTCCAGCTGATTATACCAGTGGTCTTTCACCAGGCACTTGAATGCTGTGATAACACTACCTGCAGATGGTTGTTCCTCACCAGAGCAAGCACCAGGGAACTTTAGAAAGCCATACACAACTTCTTATTTTTCAACCAAAATCAGGAATTAGTGAGTATTATGTCCCTTTAATTGTTTATACTAAAACATAAGTTGTTTGTATTCTACCATTCAGGGGCTATTTTTTTAGGAGATGTACCAAAGCATAGCACTCTCACATATATAGTACAGCAATAACAATGATTTCACAGGCAACAAAACAGTTCCGAGAACCATTATGTCTAGCATTAAGTAATGCGATTTTTGCTATTATATATCCATTAGATGTTTCCATTAGAGGTTTCTCGTGTAAATAGCTATTAGATACTTTCCTCTGCTCTAGGCTCTAGAACTGTTTTGAGTAGCCGATGTGGTTCTTTTTTTTAATACGGGCATGGGATCCATTGTCTGGAACCTTGTTATAAAGTAACCTCTGAATTACAGAAAAGCCTACCTACATAGACTCCATTTTATCCAAATAGTGCAAATTTGAAAATAAATATCTGTAATAATAAAACCACCTTGTTCTTCATCCAAACTAATATACTGATATACAGTAATTAATCCTTACTGGAAGCTAAATCAGCCTATCGTTTTTTTTTTTTTAATGTTTACATGTTTTTGTAGTAGACTTAAGGTATGAAGATCCAAATTACCAAAATATCCATTATCTGGAAAATCCCAGGTCCTGAGCATTCTACATTCAAATTCTGCCGCCCATAGACTTTAATGGGCGTCTGTGACATTTCGCCGGCAGGGAATTATTGGCAAAACGGGTCAAATTCGCCCATCCCTGTAAATGAGCCCTTTAGCCAGAAACATAAAAAAAGAACTCCGTGGTAGGCTATGTTCACTGTAGCCTCTGATCATCTCCATTCTCCTATGTGTTATGAAGTATATATAAGGCACTTTCTATCTATCCTTGATGTGCGCTATTTCAAGACAGAATAACAAGTTCTGCTACAATGGCCAAATTAAAAAAAAAAGGCTATATGGCACAGGTTAAATAGTGGATAACAGATAACACCATTATGTTTTACAGAGCTCATTTGCTATCTACTGTGTAACCTGACCCTTTTCACTTTTGAATGGCTGCCCCCCTGACTACAAAGACTATAAACAAAATTTGTGTTTCTGAGGCAAACACAGCAATTTTACCAGTACAGGGCAACACTGCATTATATTTGTATTACTTTGAAACACTTTAATTGATTTTTGATGTTACTGTTCCTTTAACTAGTTAATGGTTTTTTTTTTGTAGAACCTTTTGCCAGCAGAACATTTGTTTACCACATGCTTAAATCTGTGAAGTCAGTAAGTTGTGTAAACCAGGAACATGAGTGTCTGTGGGTTTGTGGACAGTTTTTTTCTGTCCAGTTCAATCACATCATCTCTGGAAACTTGCCCACACAAGGTACTCATTTGAAGCTGCACAAATGAATTCTCTTAATGTAGCAAAATCAAAAAGGTTCATAAATAATACACATACTTTTGTTGATATCCAGTAATTCATGACAATATGCTTAAAGAAAATATCTATCTGTATCACCATAGCACCACTAGAGCTAGTTCCTAATATATATTCATCATCTTATAATATTTCATTTTTTAAGCTGCAAAAAAACCTAAACAACATTACTATATATCCACCATTCCGATAACTGGCAAACACAAATTACAGTATAACCGTATTATGTTAGATAACCGTGAGATGACAGAACCCTTTATAATTTAGTAAAACAGCTTGCATCTGTCATCAAGATTGGGATCCCTGGTTTGGAGAGCAGCAAGGATAATATCACATTTCAAGAACGGAGCAAGCTTCTTTAAGAGTTACTACTGACTGTGGCTAACACCTTCATAAGCTTAATACAAAACACTTAGGGGGTTATGAAAATTTATTGTGCAGGAAAAGACTCGTAAAAATATCCAAATCAAACATTTTTTTGATTTGTTGCCAAAAACTGTGACTTTTTCAGATTTGAACCCCGAAACCACAAAATCTTTGGATTATTGAACGAAACCCATCGCAGATCAGGATAGCTTCAAAAAAAAAAAAACAAGACTTTAATAAATAACCCCCTTGGCATCAACTCTGTTGTGGCAACACTGCCATTTTAGTGGGGGACTATGGACTGAAAATACAAACAAGAACAATGTGACTTGTCCACCTCTTTCTTCAGAATATTGCCAGGACCCAAAATAACCCTAATTCATGTTGGCCAACTCCAGTGTACCTATGTAATCATCTAAGTCTTAGATGCCAAGTTCCAAAGAGAAAGATAACAAGGGTTCAGCTTGTCTATAAGACAGACATTCAAGGATAAAAGATTTAAGATCCGCAATTATCAAGTAAAGAAGGTTCAGAAGATAAAACCTTCAAAAAACATAAAAAGCATAAAATATATTTTATTAACATGTTGCCATAGACTGTAAAACTAGAAAATGTTTAGAGTATTAAAACCCTAAAAATATTTCTGCTCTTTATCGACAGCCTTAAGATGCTACATCTACACCACAGCAATTCTAAATGGCCACCATAACCGACCACTGTGCAGATCTGAGATTTTTGCACTTTTAATGACACATGATACACATAGCTGATCAGATACTAGCAATAGACACTGGTGCAAAAATCTTACTTCTGCTTGGCAGCTTGCAGGTCCACAAAATTCAACAGGATCGTAATGGTCCCAGCAAGAAATGCCTACCCAATAAAATAAATGCTTTCATTTGATTTTATAAAAGGACTACTCTTGAAGAAGTATGTCTAAACTACAATCTTGTAATAAAGAAACCTTACACATTCCATCACTTTAATCCATTCAGAATCACACTGATCTTCCCACTGATCAGGGTGACAAACTTTGGCTCACAGTGTTTTGAATTGCAATTGGCAGTAATATACCAGCTTCCTCTCTTGAAAATGGAAAGATGCATATATTATGAACAAAGAGTTCTTCAAATATCCCAATAGTACAATAAGTTCTCTGGAATGTTGCACACCACAAAGCAAGCTACTAAACAATCAAGAACAAGCACCTTTGCACACTTGCGCTGTTTAAAACGTTTCTGTAAAGGGGAACTGTGTATATTCAAATCACTCAACACATTTAAGAGGTTCAGACTCACAACTGTGCTACAGAGATCTAACAGCCTTCAAAAAAGTGGGCAGCTCTGAGACTTGTGCAGACCCCACAGCAAACCCAACTGGAGCCACAAAAATAATAACTGTGTATGATCTCTTTGCTCATTTCTCAAACAAGGCAGTGCTCATGGGTGTTTTACAGTACAGTTGCTCTGTGTTTCTTATTACTTCTACAGCAGACTTAAAGAATCATTACAACATTACAGTGGGTTGGCATCCAGACAAACAGACTATGATAAATCAAAGCATATACAAGTAAAAAACAAGAATTTTCAAAAGCCAGGTGCAACAGAGAGAAAAATGTTCAAAGAGGCATTTCAAAGGTTCAAATACTTTGTATAAATATAACTAGTAAGCAACAAATTAAGACACACAGAGTAGATTATATTTGGTTTGGGTTTCTGAATGAAGAAAAAGCTCAGAATTTTTGTGCATAGAACAAAACCGATTGAGAATCAGAAATGGCTACAATCCTTTTGCCCTGGAATGTAGGTATTTTTGACTGTTGTCCAGCCACTATCTTGAATAAACATAATTGTCAAAATTGCAGAAGATACTGATCAGAACTATTTCTCTGCCCAAGTAATTCTTACATTTCCATACTTCTCTGTGTTTGTTTTATAAACCCAGGTGTGCATGGGTAATCTTTAACTGCACCTTTAAACTAGTTTTATTCAATCCCTGTATGCAATAAGTTTCTAAACTTTACAAAATGTATCATAGCTTTGTTTTGGAAATTCTACTATGTACCATCATAACACTATAAATATTGAATGACAGCTTAATTTGAGCATTTACAAATGGAAATTTCACTGTGACTGTGACATAATGTGTTTTGCTTCATGTTCTCCACCCAGTACATAATGATCTAACGGATGTCCTGTAGTGGGAGCACCATGGAATCTGTCAGCTCCGTAAATCATACATTTGGGGTTAGAATAAAATATGTTTATTATATGACATGTCTCTTTTAATGTATGAATTTAAAATGTTATTACTAAAGAAAATAACTCTTTCTGTGTTGTGGGGCACCCAGATTTTACATTACACGTGGCACCCGAGCAGGGTTTATGGCTGGCAGTCGATGGTTACAGCACATATAAATTTCTTAAACATGCTATTTCACAGAGAATGCCATTGTATTAACTGGTGTGTACAGTATTTCACCTTTTCTTTCTAGAGCGGTGTTGAGGATAAAGCCAGAACATGGAGGTTTTTCTTAACCAATAAGGACATTTTGTGGTGGTTGCAATCACATTCAAAGGTAACACACATGCACCCGGCATTAATTGAATATTCCTGATTTGCACTGGTGCTCCGTCACAGGCAACCACAGGGTGTGCCCTTTCTCTTCACACTTGAGAAAGGGCACTTGCTGCCCGAAACATGTTGTGTGAAATGCACAATAAAGATTGAATAGCAGGTACTCTGCTCTTGCTGTTTTCCGTGATTTGCTATCCCAATATATTGAATTTTGTGGTGGTTGGTGGTGATTACCTTGTAATGGTCATTATATACTGAAATTTATTTCCCCAATAAAAACATTCTCAAAATGTTAATTTAAATCAATTTATGAAAGTGCAATATAGCTATTTATCCATCAAGTGTCACTTGTGAAATGTGACTGCATTTTACCATAGTCTAGTATTTCCAATGTATATTAGTGCTAAAATAACAGTATTGAAAATTTATATAGTGTTGTAACTAGTGGCGTCCGACCCAGGTTCAAGGTAATATACTGGGGCCCCACCTGGCTACCCTTCTTCGGGATTCATGCTCCAGATGCACGTGCATGCATCCAACTTAAGAAGCTGAACACCTCTTGGTCTATTTGTCATTTGAAGGTAATCTATCCAGTCATCTATCCACCAATTGTTGGGCTATACCGTGTTTGCCCTCCTCAACTATTTTATATCTCTCTTGATACAATGTTACTCTTATGGATTCCCTGCACATTCCAATCCCTTGTTCAAGTTGTTGTACCCTTTTACTGCACTGTATTAACTCACGTGCACACTGAGGGGGTATTTAATAAACTCCGGCCTGGGGCAAAACTAATTTTTCACGATGAATTAAAGCCAGATGCAGCAAAAATGAATCTGAATCTGAAAATCCGCCAACTTTGGTCAGGTTTTCACTCAATTTTATCGAGTTTTTCCCCAATCCGATTAAATCAAGATTTTTTAGTAATACATAAGGTCAAACCATGGATTCTAGTTTGGTTGGACTTTTTTTATTGAAAAAATTCATAAAAATTTAGATTTTGATAAATAACCCCCTTAATAATGTATACAACCATTGTGGAAATACAAATGAGCTTTTGTTTAATTTTATTGGGGTAATGTCATATTGGTCACTAACGCAAATATCATTCGCATTTTGTTCACATGTGGAAAATTTTGCCTTTGCAAACACTTTGCCCCTCACATGACAGTTGAATAACGTTTGCTGTGACTTACACGGGCTAGCGAAGGAGACAGACTCTATCTGTACTTCGCTCCCTAACGCCTGGTGAATTTGCGCTCAGGCGAATGGACGTAACTACGCAAATTCACTAAGATGCGGATTTTACTGAACGTTACCTCTTGTGCCAGACTCATCTTCACCACCTCAGACAAGGCGACGTGCAATAGAGTAGATAGGCTTTCCTAAAAAAATAGTTGAAAATTTTGCTAAGTCCCAAAAAACGCTGGCATCCTTTCCTTTTTCAGGGTGATAGGCTGCAAAAGAGCGAATTTTTTTGGGGGGTAACCGGCTTCCCCCCTACATTTCCTAACATATGGCACATAAACTATACAGTGGGCTCATGTGTAGGGCAATATAACAACTTTTGATATATACAATAATAAAGCAAATATACTTTTAACTGTTTTCCGGGTTTTCCAATCTGATGAAGACATTACATTGATTTGTATGTATTTTAACTGTGATTCATGTATTGCCCAGCAGATGTCACTGTTATGCTGTCTATTTAAGGAAATGACAGTTTGACCTGTAAGCCTACGATTAAGGGATTGCGTTCCCGAAACGCGTAAGGCCATTTGGATCCATCTACTGTTGGAATAAATTCTCTTTATTCATTTTATCCGGAGTGCCACCTATCTGTTTTCATCTTTACCTACTACAGCAGAGGCGCTGGTGGCTGAGCACCCGGTTCTGGAGTGGAGCAAGTGGAGGAGAAAGACTCACGAGCGGTGAGTTTGGAGCGGCTAATTATTTGAATATAACAACTTTATTTTATTAAGGTTCCCCGAGCTTGTGTAGTGTAATGTATTTGCTACAACATATACGTCCATTTAACTTTAACTTCCCGTCGTATACAAATTAGGCAACGCAACTTCGCTAGCACAACTTTGCCAGCATTCAGTGCCCTGGACGCAACTTCGGATTTTACTGAATTAACATTGTCCTGGTGAATCTACATCTGGCGAAGTGTTGTGATGTGAGCGAAGCCGTTGCTGACAAATTTTCAGAGGTTAGTAAATTTGCCCCTTTTTGTTCTGAAGGTGAACCACTCCTTTAAGGAACTGTAGCGTTCAAATTGCACAAACATACCCCTACAGCCCTATCAATATACATATATAAAAATATATATACAGATACTGTACCTATACTTAACTGTAGATATTAAGATCACTATAGTCTTAGATATTGTACATGTCCAAAGCGTCACCTAAGCCACCCTTAAAGGCATTAATAGAAAGCAACATCACCCAGCAGGGTATTCCACAACCTCACTGTCCTCGCTATTAAGAACCGATTTCCCTGCTTCAATTCCTAGGGTATAAATGGTTGGCCTCTTGTCCTACAATTTATGTGAGAAAAATATTCCCTGATAAAAAATCCTTTTATATACTTCAGGGACCCAAAAAGAGGCAAATTTATGTTTTTCATCCCTTGAGTTTATACCCTTTTTTATGCAAGACAGTACGTTATTTGCTTTAGTAGCCACTAAATGAGACTGTCTAGAATTAGACAGCTTTTTATCCACAGAGATCCCAAAAAAATAGATTGCTCCCAACAGATTACCATTTATTCTATACCTAGTATTTATTTATTTTAAAGTGCATAACCTTGCATTTCTCAAAACTTAAACCTAATTTGCCAATTTGCTGCCCAGTTCTCTAATTAAGACAGACTTCTCTGCAAAGCAGCAACAACATCCTCCATAGAACCTATAGTTTTGACCAATTTAGAGCTATTTATTGTATACCTAGTATTAATTTATATTAAAGTTCATAACCTTGCATTTCTCAAAACTTGAAACTCTTTTGCCAATTTGCTTCCCAGTTCTCAAATTTAGACGTATAGGTCATTAGGTCATTAATAAATTAAACTTCTCTCCGCCTCATAGAGGACAATTAAATAATATCTGCCAAGATCTGTTGTGCATAAAACCATGCTGGCACAAACTCATGGTATTTTGATTTGAAATGTATTGAAGCCCCTTATTCTTTATAACTCCTTCCAAACTCTTTCCTACAAATGAGACTGAGAATAGGATACATTTTTTAATAAGTGCACAGTGTTAGCAATTCACTAGTCTCTTGGCACCATATCAGACACCAAAGTATCTTGGAAACTTAAGTAAAGAGATTTACCAATCACAGAGCTAAGCTTGTTTAGTACCATGAGATGAATACCATTCAGTCCCAGACCTTTATTTATTTTCATATTTTCTAGGCTCTTTTGAACTTACTCCTGAGCCAACCAGCCATCAATATTTAAACTATTATAACTGGGCATATTTCAAAGAATGAGAAACTATGACTAAGTCTGTGGTGGTTTCAGGCAGGAAGGTCCAAAAATACCAAAGCAGCTGGGTAATAGCTTGTCACCTCCTGCTTCTAGTTAGACATAGTGTTTACCATTTCCTATTATTGGAAAAAACTACAGGCAGGGAAGGGGGTTTCTTATTCTTCTTCTACTTCAGTCTTAGAATTAACTGACTATGCAGACACTCCTATGCAGACCCAACACTGAACTATTTCCTAGCCCTCATCATTGCTAATTTAGAGTACTCTTTCAGTTTCAACCAACATAAACCAATTCAAGATACCAGGGGGGTTTAGAGAACTGAGCAAAAGAGACAAGACTCCATTAATCTAGTTTTTAGCCCCACAATGCAGGGGGCTAGAATGAGCCATGCACAGACAGTGTCTCATGTTTTATAATGCCCTGGGTTCCAGCAAGGACAACTGATGTTGGAATATGAGGATATGTCTGGATATTAGCAGCAAAATAACTACTAACAATAAATTCATTTGGAAAATAGTTCAAAACAATGTGAAACAAATTTACTTTTATTTGATTTGTGGGCTTGAATCCTTTAAATAGCTTAAGGTTACCCACATATATTTTGACTTGAAAAAACAAGAAATCCTAGGTAACTTATGTGTAAAATAGCCACTCCAAGTATTATTGCCAGGCAGTCCCTTCATGTTATGGACACTTAACTGGGTCCTAAAATACAGTTGGGAGGGGTACTGTTTGCTCTTTCTGCTCTAAGCTATGCCCCTTTCTGCTTCTCACAGTGACCATCAGATGGCACTGTGCTGGGATATAAAAGGCTCTCAGTCCATGCTTTCAGGGTCCATTTTGTGCTAGCTCTGACCTGAACAGGCAGGCAGAGCTCTGTGGAACCTAGACAGGTCAGGTCTAGTCAGAATAGGCTACTCACCATTATAGGTTACTCTAGGAGTAACAGACAGACAGGTTATTTAGCTGAGCAGTTCAAGGCTCCGACGAGGAGAGTCAGAGGGATTAAGATCCGGGGTATTAATAGCCCAGAAGTGTATAGGAACAGGGTAGATAGATTCCCCTCATGTTCCACTTAGGGAAAAGGCTGAAAGCTGGGTGTACCTTTATTGCTGCTGAGCACGTCCTCTTGCCTGTGGGGACTAATACTGACCATATGGTGCTGTGAGTATTGCCTATTTAATGTGATGCCAAATCCTGTCATGCTCTATTGTATACTCCACTGAGGATTGTGTATGTTCAATAAATACGTTCCTGTTTAAGTTATAAGAACCACTGGCACCCAATTATTATACCCTGAATCCAATTAGAGTTGCTCTACACCCTGCCTCCACACCGTTGCGAGGGCTCGCTCCTTAAGATTACAGGTCTCATCCGGAGCACAATTATATGGAGTGGAGCTCAATAGTGGTGTATAACACACACATTTTACTATAGCGCTACACTTATATTATATAAGTCACCACATCATTTGTTTTTGCAATATTAGGTTCCACAGTCCTTTTACAATTTATGGGAGGGCAAGTTGGGCTGTAAAACAGATACGGTTTATTTATCTGCTGGTGGTTGGCCATAAAATATAAATGGAATATTGGTTATGAATGATGCTCTCTTTTAATTCATAACAAACGGGTTATCGAGTATTTTTTTTGCCCATGCTAAAGCACAGGCAGAAAACTCCCTGTAAATTTCCTGGAACTGAGCACTGGAATGTTGCTGTTGCTGAACATTAGAATAATTGTCAATTCAATTTTGCACAATTTGACAACAAATCTAATCCACTATCCAGATTGGGAAACAGAGGCAACAATTCTTAGCAGTGATTTTTAGAGTATGATAATAAATGCAGGGAATCTCAACAAATTAAAACCCAGTATTTGCAGACAGTTTGATTCCCTTATAAATCCCTTATCCAGAATTTTCTCTGTGTGCTCTTTCAAAGCCTTCATTTCATGGACAGAGAGGGCATATGTTCTTCCATGTGGAGGAACAGTTTCAAATTCCAAAAAAACAAGTATACAGTCATAAGGCCTGGAAGGCAGCAGAAGCTAGTCAGTATTTTACTGACCCATTAGTTAAAAATGTACTTGAAGTCAATGTTATTAATAGGGAAAAGCACAGTTGTAGAACTAGAAGCCACCAACTTAAATTTGCACCAGGTCCTCTACTCCGTGTCCAGGGGCGTATTTACCATATAGGCACACAAGGGCATGTGCTTAGAGCGGCGGCTTTAAAAGGGCAGCTCTCAGATACCTATATATGGTAAATACAAATTGAAAATGAACCTGTTCCCCTGCGCCAGATATTTTCCCTTGAAATCCAAGGGGGAGGGGGATTAGGGGGGGTGAAGGGGGATAGGGGGTAGCCAGTGTGCCAAAGGTTGCTTAGTGAATTCACCACGTTTGTTCTGATGGCTGCAAAGAGCTCTGGGGACCACCCGTGCTCTCCCTATGTCCCCTACCTATCTCTTTGGACAATTGTTGACGCTGCTGCCACAGCTGCCCTGAGTAGGTATGGGGCACGCTATAGTCACACCCCCTGATAGTTGTGAGGGGAGGGATAGTAACAAAGATAAGAAAGCCAGTGTTTTCTTTCAGAGACATCCCTAATTCAGTCCTGTCTTACATTTAAACTATTACATATGTGACCATCGTTTTTGCTTTATAGCAGTTTTGGTATCTGCTTCCCTATCCTAACTATATATACCTGTGGTCAGATAAAGATTATTTTGAACATTGTAATGTTCAATTATAGTGCTTCAAGTGTATATGGTGTATACAGTATTTTAAATATGTAAGCATTAAGGATGAGCACGTTTTTTTCACCTGATACAGGTTTGTGGCAAAATTCATGGTTACAGGAGGGAGGATTTTTTTTTTTTATCAAATCTGCACTTAAATTTTATCATGTATTTTGTTTTCATGGAAAAACATTTTTTTGTGTGCAGGAAATAAACACGAGAAAAAAAAACCCCATTTGAAGTGTTACCCTTAGTCTGAATGAACAAGCAAGTGTACCCAGAAACATTGCTTTATGTATTCATCCCCCTCCCAACTTGCTTGAAAGCAACATTCTCTCTTATTTCATCTTTGCTTTCTTTTCTTAGCTCTTGACTGCTCTTGAGGAAATGATACCATACATTTGGGGGGTTATTTATCAAGGTCCAAATTTATCTCAATATCGGCTGCTACAAACTCCGATCTAAGCCGCTCGGGTTCTTAATGCTTATTTATTATTACATTTTCCCGAAAATTACCTTTGCGGGAAAAGCTCAGATTTTCGTGATTTTTTCATGAATTTTCACCCAAAAGCTCAGAAAACATTGTGAAATTGCCCGAAACCCCCGACACAACCAAAAATCAATGGAACTGTTCCCATTGACTTTTATGCAACCTCGACAGGTTTGAGATGCCATGTTTTTATACTCCGCATTTTTAGCCCTCGTGGGTTTAATAAATTACAAAAAATTCATGATCTTTTAAAGCCTATTATAACACAAAAAATCACAAATTTTTCGGATTTCGGGGATTTTCGGGTATTCGGAGCTTAGTAGATAACCCCCTAGGTATACTGTTTATGCAAGCGGAGGAAACCAAGCAAAGTGGTGTAAAGTTAGATAAATACTAAACATAGTAAGTCTATGGAAAGGGCAAGCAGTGATGTAAGTTATTACATGTCACCATTTTATAAAACTTTAATCTGTGTAACTTTGTTAAAAAAAACCCATTTATTTAATTTTGTCCATACACAACATGTGCAGTGAATCAGCAGAAAAGAAGATGGGAGCTACTGGGGCATCTTTGGAGACACAGATCTTCCCTGCTAAAGGGCTGTGGGTGCCTTGGACTGGTACAGTGTAATAACTACCGCTTACCCTGGTGGTCCAGTGGTGTGCCCTCTGGCATGCGGGGGCTCCCGCCATGCATTCGACAGGGACACTCACCGCATGCGTCCTGTCTCTTCTGGTGCCGGCTCCCCTATGGCAAGCGTCGGCGCAATTCCGGGCTTATACACCGGCGTGATGACGTCACCACGCATTGGCGCAACATTCAAAAGTATAAAAGGAGAATTCAGTTTTTAAAGCCTGCCCATTGTTAGGTTCTATTAGCAAGTTCCTGGGTGTTTATTCCTCGTGAATCCTGATTGGTATTCTGTGTTTGACCTTGCCTGCCTTCTTGACTTCTCTGATCTCTCCAATCCTGACCCTTGCCTGCCTGACTACTCTGATATCTTCAATCCTGACCATAGCCTGCCTGTTTAACTCCAAACTCTCTAATCTGACCTTTGCCTGTCCACCGACTATTCTACGCTTTCCAATCCTGATTCCGGCCTGTCTGACTATTCTAATCTGCTTGTGCTGACCTGCCTATTCCACGCTGTGTTGTCTGGCCTGCCCTCCTGAGGTGTTCTTCCATTCCAGTATCCTGGTGAGACGATCATGCCCCTTTGCTCGTCCAGAACCGTTAGCTTTGCTCCTCTCTCAAATAAGACCTGGTGGCATCCAATTAGCCGAGGGCTCCTCCCGAGGTGAAAGGCAGTGGTTATAGGCGGAAGTGAGAGCCGAGACCAGGGAGCTTATCTTGGGTTCTGGATTTAGGGTGCCAATTCGTGACATACAGAAGCCCAAAACATAATGTACAACATTTCTAGTCTAGTTAAGCTTTAGTTCTCCATTAGTGTCTACATGATTTTCTAGTAGACTTAAGGTATGTCGATCCAAATTATGGAAAGATCCGTTATTCGGAAAACCCCAGTTCCGGAGGATTTTGGATAACAGGTCTCATACCTATATAAGCAAAAGGGTACATGTTTACACAATAGATAGCAGATAACCTATATAGAATATAATGGTTTTAGCTCTTCCTCCAGAAGATATGCCATTGATGGCATATACTGAAACATATTGTGAAAAACCCTTTAATATAAAGTAGGACATTTGTGTCCAGGAAATAGTTCATTTGTAGACAAAAAAAATTATATATTTTCACTTTATAAGGTTACCTACTGTTCCTTTATAACCATATATCATCTTTAATTAATGTATGGTTAGTTGCATAGAATTGCACTTTACTGTATATCACCTTTAGGATTGGCAGTAAAATTCTAGTGCTGCAAAACATACAAAGGCTGTTAAAACTGATTAACGTAAAGGATGTACTTAAACATGGAGCTTTATATACAAGTAATTACACATACTGTACAAATAAAAAATACTGCTTCCGCTGTGGTTCAACACAACACACTGCAAATTATGCTACATGTCCTGCAAAAGCTGTACAGTGCCGCAAATGCAAAAGGGTAAGATCTACCGTAGTTCTGCTAAGGATGTTCATGAAGTCACTACTACAAATGTTTCAGTATTAAGTGTGGATAAAGCTGGTACATCTACCAATGTCAATAATGCTTCTGCTACAAACAAGGAAAAGTTGTGCTGACCATTAATTTTTAAAACCATTAGGCGGGGGGTGCAATGAGGCTGTGACCACAAAATACCTATAGACAAATACAAGAGGTCCTCTGCACTCAACCTCAATATATTTAAGACAAAGACATTTTGTGCATACTGCTACTGAAAAATGCCTGACTCTTTAAGCAAAACAGGGCTTGTCCATATATTGCAATATATTTAAGATGGCCAACTACGTCTAAGTCATCCCATATCTGGCCAGTCCTATGCTCAATTTTCATCTGATTCATTAAGAATTCTATTGCTTCATTATACATTTTACAAAGGGACTAAGTTTTACCTGCAACTTACTAGCTGCTTTCAAAGTAAAACTCCCAAACTTGGCTGCCAAACTTGCTTCTGCTGACAAGGGGCACTCCATTAACCTTATGCTTGATACAGGTTCAGCTGGTTCTATACTACCAAAGGACGTTTTCTTGAAATACTTTGCAAAAGATCCACTTGTTGCACCTGCCCCGAGACTGGTCAGTTACTGAAAGGATCCAATCCCTGTGCTTGGTTGCTTGCCAGTGACTGTACAATTTGAGTCAAATACTGCAAAATGTGACTTTTACATTGTGAATAAGGGTACTGCTATACTTGGAAGGGATCTCTTTGCTGCATTAAACCTACAATTAGTTGATGGTATCATTACTACAGCACCAGTGCCTGCCACACAGCCTTTGTCTAAAGGCCCCCATACACGGGCCGATAAAAGCTGCTAACAGCTTCCCCGATCGATATCTGACCAAAAGTCAGCCAGATCCCAATCGGGCAGGTTAAAAAATCCCGTTGGATTACCGCCGATTCTATGAGTGTATGCAGTCCCACAATCTGACTGCCCATTTCGGATGCATTGTGATTCGATCATCGGGCCCTAGGGCTCACGATCGGATCAGCCCGATATCACCCACTTCAATGTGGGCATATCGGGGAGAGATTCACTCGTTTGACCACAGCGTCAAGTTGGGACCAGAAGTAAAACCAGTACGCCAAACATTGAGGCGATAGCTGTGTAACTTTACTCCGTGTGAATGCTAGATTTGCCTCTCTTATTTTACATTGGTTCTGGCAGAATGTCACGTAAGAAAAAAATGCCTGGCGATGGTGATATGGTGTATTATCTCTCTGTTTTTTACACAGCATAATAAATATGCCCCTTGGTGTTGCATTTACAGATAACTGTTCCTCAGTCCAAGTTCATGATTAGTTGTATGTAATCTACAAACATGATACCTGCAGCCTTTTAATGCGAGACATGAACTGCTGGTATGATTCAATTCAGGAGATACACTACTATTCTAGTTATCCTGAAAAGGTTTTATCATGGACTTGTCCGACGTTATAAAATTCTGTCTGCACTAGTGATGCATCTTGCAAGGTAGTGTTGTTTGTCTTGTACACGTAAAACAGTGAGAATTAAAAAAAAAGTTGTGACTATTGATGAAATTGATCACTAGTTCCAGACTTTTTCTATAAGTGTTAAACTTTTTTGGGTATAGTAGAAGCTGGGCTCTGCATACTATACTGTTTATTGTTTTTGTACTAAAATGAAATACTTCATTACCAGTGTAATCTATAATGGGCTGGATTTAAAACCTGTTATGCTTTAAGAATACCGAGACAAGAGAGACATCTGACCATCTTAAATCTTCCCAATATCCTGTTAAATCTACTGTTGTATTATACTACAGTTATAACTATAAATATGAAATTCCTTTTAAAGGAATGATTCATTTTTCCTACTGAAAGCATGTTATTTCTCTGTTTTCATGACTGATCTCTTACACCCATTCTATTTCAGCTCATTATAGTGGAGATTCAGTTTTACATTTGTCAGAAGTTTAGGGTGAACAATTTAAATTATTTATATGGTTTAACAAACTGACCACGTATTGAGTAAATTACATATATATCTTTTTTCTAAGGTTCTGGGCTGGACAGTACTACAGTAATGACTCCCCCTGGTGGTCTAACGGGCCGGCGGGGACGCCCGCCGCGTGCTTCCACCTTTGTTGACGGTTGATTCCTAGGGCATGTGCATGTGACTGATCTCTTACACCCATTCTATTTCAGCTCGTTATAGTGGAGATTCAGTTTTACATTTGTCAGAACTTTAGGGTGAAAAATTTAAATTACTTATATGATTTAACAAACTGACCACGTATTGAGTAAATTACATATATATCTTTTTTCTAAGGTCCTGGGCTGGACAGTACTACAGTAATGACTCCCCCTGGTGGTCTAACGGGCCTGCGGGGACGCCCGCCGCGTGCTTCCATCTTTGTTGACGGTTGATTCCTAGGGCATGTGCAGGTTTTACGCACCGTGCGTGTGACGTCATTGCGTTTATGGTGCGAAATTCAAACTATTTAAAGGGGCTTTTGACTTGTGATCATTGCCCGTTGTTAGGTCTATCTTATTGAGTATCTGGTTCGATTCCTGTCTGTTTTGATTCCAGTTTTGATCCTTGCCTGCCTGACTATTCAGAAATCTACCGGTATTGACCCTTGCCTGCCTGACTATTCCTTGAACACTGCCTGTACCGACCACAGCATGTTTGACCTTGCTTGAACTCCGCCTGTACCGACCACTGCCTGCCTATTTTCTGAACTGTTGCCTTTCGTCCAAAACCTTGGAAACGCACGTGCCCCTTTGCTCCTCTCAAGTTAAGACCTGGCGGCATCTGAGTAGCTGAGGGCTCCTCCCAAGGCCAAAGGCGGTTGCTACAGGCAGAAGATTGAGCCATGACCAGGGAGCTTAGCACTTGTTTTGAATTTAGGGAACCATACGTAACAATTGGGCTGTGTTTTGTTTATAGTAGTGCTTTATACTTGCTTAATTCGATATACATCACCTGTCAGCTACCTCCAGCTGAAGTTCTGGAAAATGCATATAAGTAGAAAGGGAACAAGAACTGTTTGATATGAAGTGTAAGAAGCATGCCACTAAACTTGCTGAAAGGAACATAAGCATGTTCTTTGATCACACCAAAGTAGAACCATTCAACACACCAAATAACAATGATTGGAACCAGGTCTCCTCAGCCCTTACCTTTAACAAGAATAAACAATATTACAGGGTGCTACACAGATTTGTGGAGTTTCCAGATAGGAACAAAAACATAATTTCATTAGAAGGCGATACAGTTTCTCCAGCTGAGATAAACATGTTAGATATAATTGATGAGTTTGAAAGTGGTATATAGATTCTGGAAGCACAAAACCTGGAATTAAGAGTAGCAGACTCTATTATCATGGTATAATACATTATCATGGGCAAAGAAGTTTTCACTGTACACAAAAGGCATTTCTTCTGTGGGAACGAAAAAGGATTCTTGGTGACCTTCTTTCCTACTAAACAAAACTACATTTACTGTAGAACTTTAGCCTTCACTGGACACAGATGAACAGAATGTCTGCTTTCAGCTGTCAGGGCTATTATCCCTATGGAGAATGCAGCCCAAAACAGCAAATAACAGCTACCCAAGTATTGCCAAATCTTGAAGTGTTTTCATGACACAAAGGAGAAAAAAAGTTGTAATCTCTGAGGGGGGGTTGTTAGGGAAGATGCTCTTATTAGTAGAACTACTTCTTCACGGCTTGTGAGATATTAATTGCACAGAGTGGAGCTAACATTTGGCACCCCCAGTGATTTTAATTTTCCTTCTCCGTTAATTTTAAAAAACAACAAAAGCACTAAATAACATGCATCCTATGAATCGGCCAAAAGTTATGTTATTATATCCACAACCACAGTGGGCTATTTACACTTTTCCCAGCACTGAGTTGCACCTAAAACCATGTTCATTAAAGGTACATGCTTCTTTGCACTTCTGAGCACTGGTGCTGCAATCAACACAGGGGAACCCTGATTCTTCTGCGACTTCCTGACCATATAGTATCTTTAGGCTTCCCATCACACCCTGTACCAATTGCTGTAGAGCAGTTGTACCAAAAGTATAGGGTGCACACATCACTTGAATGCTGAACACTGGAAATGACACCAAACAGCACCCTTTGCATCAACAATAAAAAAAGAAACACAGTGATTGTACTCGAAGTAAATGAGCCCTCATGTCTTTAGGGTTATAGGGCTGTAACAATACTGTATATACTGTACCTATGTTCGACATGAGGCAGACAAATAGAGTTTGTATTAAAATGTGTGTTGCCTTTTAATCTGGAAATCCATTTTTAATGGTTATTATTTCTGTTATATATTTATAGTTTAATTTTTAACCTTATTACCACCCTAATGGAATGTGCTGTGTTGGTTTAAATTGAAAATGAGCCCAGAGCACCTCACTTCACAGAACTGTGCCTTTGTCTCAGGTTTACAGCTAAGGATGAATCTTTTATACATGGTTATTTAACATAAGAGTAATCTGAAATCAGAGTGATTCCTCCTGTCACATTTGCTTTGAAGAACCAAGTAGGTGGAAAACTGGAGGAATAAGGGCTACACCTTACTTATGCAAAAGGTGCCTGCGCTAAAAAAGTGGAACGGCCGTTTGCCAAAAAACCTATTAGCCAATGTTTATTCAGAGCATTGTCACAATGAAATTTATGTTACAGATACATATATATAATATAATATATAATGCATGAAATGCTTATGTTTAAATGTACAGTACATCTTTTGTTTATTTATGAATGCACCATAATTTCCATAAACATTGTATCATATATGGAAATAAATTAGAAATAAATGACTTCTTTATTTCCAATAATTGTCTTCACTTATTTCGCTTAGATTTTTTCTCATCGCTTTTTTGGAGGAATGTGATTCCTATTTCGGTGACATCATCCCCTTTCAGTCTATCCTGGATAAATGTGACATCAGCTGGTAAGTGAATCTGCAAAGGACATGGATACAGTAAATCAGAATTTATTCCATGTATGAAGAGACATTTATATTTTATCATCATATAACAGCAAAAAAAAAAGCCTTATTAATATTTTTGTCTATTTAATTGCATATAAGTCCTGTGACATTTATATTCAAGGCACCTATGTTAAGTTATCCAGGTAACCGAACAAAGAATGTTTTCGGTAGCATACCACACAGGACATATTATGCTTATTTTCTGGCTTTATGCAAGGGAGGTCTACCACCTTGAACATCCATCGCCTATTCACAAATCTCCAGATTGCGCATATAGAAAAAATATCTAGGGTCATAGCCTCACTAGACTCAGCTAAGGCATTTGATTGGCAATACCAATCCTGAGATTAGGTTTAGGAGAGCATTTTTTGCTTGGGTCAAACTCCTATACAAGGCACCAAAGGCAAGGTTCAGAGTTAATGGCATCACCTCCCCTCCTTTGCACTGATTGGAGGCACTAGACAAGGTTGCCCACTCTCGCCCATATTATTTGCCTTGGCAATCGGACCCCTAGCAATACTCATCAGGTACTCCATTAAAGGACTGACCTTTTAAACTGTGGTTGAGAAAATTTCCTTATTTGCTGGTGACCTGTTAATATACCTGGCTGATGCCTGAGGCTCACTGGAAGCCTTTCTACAAACAGTTGATGAATTTGGCCACTTCTTAGGACTGCTTATTAATTGGAACAAGTCCCTCCTTTACTCTTTTGACAATCAGCACCACTACCACCTACCACCCCTCTTAAATGGGCTCGCTCTTTAAAATCTGGGAATTACTATAAGCCCTGATCTGGATCAATATTTAACCCCTAATCTTAACCATTTGGCCAGGTGAGCAGCCTGTGTAACCTGGTCTCTCCAGCCCCAGCCCAGCTGCCGCCTGATTGGAATCTCCAGCCCCAGCTAAGCTGCAGCCTGTTTGGCCTCTGCAGCCCCAACCCAGCTGCTGCCTAGTTGCAATCGGTCAATCAGGGCTGACTCTTCCCTATTTAAGGGCAGCACTTAGAACACTCCTTGCCAGAGCAATACATTGTTTCTCCCTAGTACTGCGGCAGCGCCCTTAACTAGGTAGTTCTAGCTCTTGGCCCTTTTCCCTTATTATTCCTCCTTGCCTTTGTCTGCCTATCCTTGTCTTGTCTTGCTTTACCCTATCTTGTACCTTCCCAGCCTTGACCTTGACCTGACCCTGCCTTGCTTGTTCCTGATTTCTGCTTCCTGTTCCACCTTGTACCTTGCCCTGACTTCACCTTGTACTGACCTTGTCTCACCTGTTCCTGATTCTTGCTTTCTGACCCTGCCTTGTACCTTGTACCCCTCTCTCGCTATCCTCGGCTCCAGTCCTGTCTTGCTATCCGCTCCAGTCTCCCTCTGCTATCTTGCTATCCTGCTCCAGTCTCCCTCTGCTATCTTGCTATCCTGCTGCAGTCTTCCTCTGCTATCTTGCTATCCAGTTTCCCTCTGCTCTAGTCTCCCTCTGCACTCTATCCCCAGTTTGATCTGATCTATGCCCGCTCCAACCTGTCCCATCCAGTCTGTTCTTGTTCGACTCCTGCCCCGTCCAGTCTGTTCCTGTTCTGAGTCGTCGCCCTCTTCTTCCTGCCTAGTCCAGTCCAGTCCTGATCTTCACCCTCTCCGTCCTGTTCTGCTCGGCACCTGATCCAGACTGACTCTTCGCCCTCATCAACCTGTTCCTGCTTTCCCTTCAAGTGTTCCCTAGGCACATGCATCTCCTGCCTTAAGGACTCGCCCTTTCCCTATCAGTCTCCACAGCGCCCCCTACCTAATCCTTGACATCAACAGACCTCTCTAATTGGTCCAAGTTACCCCTGACTCTATGGGGTTGTATAAATATCTTTAAAATTATAGATCTCTCCAAAATCTTATATGTTTTGCTTCAGTGTACCTTACAGCAAAAACATTTAGAGATATTAACAAAATCCTGACTCACTTCTTATGGCACACTTTATAGCTGCACTAATGGCTCAGCTCAATCTAGTCAGTGGCTGACTCAGTATACAGTATGATTCATAAAGCTTTAATAAAAATTTATGTAAACAAGGCTCCAGGGCCTGATGGCATATACCCCTGGGTTATAAGAGAGCTTAGTTCAGTTTTAGACCAGCCCCTATTTCTGATTTTCTCAGATTCTTTCATCTGGTATGGTGCATATGGATTGGAGAACAGCTGATGTTATTCCAATATTTAAAAAAGGAATTATGATCAATTATAGGCCAGTAAGTTTGAAATTTGTTGTGGGCAAATTATTTGAAGGCTTGCTAAGGGATCACATTCAAAAATGTGTCCTAGTGAATTGCATTATGAGCAGCAATAAGCATGGCTTTATGAAGGATAGGTCATGTCAGACAAATTTCATTGCTTTTTATGATGAGGTAAGTAATATGCTGGACAGTGGTGGGGGCAGTAGATGTGATCTATTTGGATTTTGCCAAAGCGTTTGATACAGTGCCCCACAAATGACTGCTTTCTAAACTAAGGTCTTAATGAAGTCGTTTGCACATGAAGAGGAAACTAGCTACAGGATCGGGTACAGATGGTGGTTGTTAATGGTACATTCTCTACTTAGAGTAACGTTCTTAGTGGGGTCCCTCAGGGCTCGGCATTGGGTCCACTTTTATTTAACTTGTTCATTAATGACTTAGGGGAGGGTGTAGTAATGTATCAGTGTTTGCAGATGACACAAAACTATCCAGCCCAATTAATTCCATCCAGAATGTGGCATCCTTGCAACACGATCTTGACAAACTGGCAATCTGGGCAGCTAAAGCTCCCCATAGATGCGACGATTCTTCTTGCCGAAGACCGATTTTAGGGAAGTCCGACCAATCCTTCGAAATTATCGTGGTGTTAGTGGGATTCGAACGATCGTACATCTTACGATTTTTCGGCCGACATCTGTCAGCAAATTGATCGGCCAGGTCAAAAAATCTTTGTCGGTCCCAGTGCAATCTATCTATGTTTGCAATGCCAAGCAGGCAGCTCCCCTTTGTTTTCCTGGCAAATTGGTCTTTTTAGTTGATGGTAAATTCGTACGATCGTACGATCGTTCTGAGAAGATCGTGGTCTCACGATCAGGATCTGATCTTTTAAAAATCTCAACATCTATGGCCAGCTTAAGTGGCAAATGAGATTCAATGTTGATAAATGTAAAGTCATGCACCTGGGATGTAAAAATATCCAAGCAACTTATACCCTTAATGGGACTGCACTAGGTAAATCCATTATGGAAAAGGACCTTGCAGTCCTTGTAGATGATAAACTTGGCTGTAGCAAGCAATGCAGCATCAAGGGCAAATAAGGTCTTGAGCTGTATTAAAAGGGGCATATAGTCACTTGAGGAGGGGTCAATCTTCCACTGTATAGAGCACTTGTAAGGCCCCATCTAGAATATGCCATGCAGTTTTGGTCTCCATCACTCAAACAGGACATTATTGTATTAGAGAGGGTACAGAGAAGGGCAACTAAGCTGGTAAAAGGTATGGAAAATCTTAGCTATGAGGAAAGACTGGCCAAATTGGGGATGTTCACGCTGGAGAAGAGGCGCTTAAGGGGAGATATGATAACTATGTATAAATATATAAGGGGATCATATAATAATCTCTCTAATGCTTTATTTACTAGTAGGTCTTTCCAGCTGACACGAGGTCACCCATTCCGATTAGAAGAAAATAGGTTCCGCCTAAATATTCGGAAAGGGTTTTTTACAGTGAGAGCTGTGAAGATGTGGAATTCTCTCCCTGAATCAGTCGTACAGGCTGATACTTTAGATAGCTTTAAGAAGGGGTTGGATGGATTTTTAGCAAGTGAGGGAATACAGGCTTATGGAAGATAGCTCATAGTACAAGTTGATCCAGGGACTAGTCCGATTGCCATTTTGGAGTCAGGAAGGCATTTTTTCCCACTCTGAGGCAAATTGGAGAGGCTTCAGATGGTTTTTTTTTGCCTTCCTCTGGATCAACTAGCAGTTAGGCAGATTAAAAAAAAAAATGGTTGAACTTGATGGACGTGTGTCTTTTTTCAACCTTACTTACTATGTTACATATATATTATATAATGGCATGTTATGTTGCTCCTTACTGTATTGAAATATTGTTTATATGCTACCGATGTATCATTCACTGTTGCTTCCACTTCTATACCTTGAACTGCAATGGTCTTGGCTGTATATATGTTATAAAAAAATCAATAAAACAAAGTTACCTTTAAAAAAAAAAAATCATATTTGCATACCTATTGAGGAGGAAATATTGAGTTATTCAATGTTAACATGATCTAACGTGGCCTGACCTTGTCCCGTTTGATCTCCAGTACCAGCAGTGGTGATCAAAATGGTAATATCATCCCCTAACGGTTCCCATTCTGTTAAGCAGGAAGCAGGATGTGTCTTAAATTCTACATAAGCAAGTCTAATTTAAGAATGTGGTTGCGTAAAAATTAATTCAAATGTAGTGTATGTATTGACACCTTTCAGTAACTGCACATGCCCCGAAAAATGCCCCTGCCCTATGCACCATTGTGCTTGCTCAGTCTACTCAGACAAATTGTGCACAATTGCACCTATATTTATGAGTATTGTACTAAGGAGAAGCAGGTAAGTGCAAGGTAAGGACATGTAAATTACGGAATGCAGGTTGATACCATTTGTCCTAATCTGTTAATCTGTAAGCAAACATTTGGGGCCTTATTTAGCATAATCCAAATTTTTCTGAGTTTTTAAATAAAAAAAGTCAGAGCAGACTAGAATCGACGATTTGACCTTATTTATTAAAAAAAGCATGATTTAATCGGATCGGGGACAAACAAAATCGAGAAAAAATCCGAATAGTACGTTTTTTTTCCAGAATCACTTTTTCTGGGCTTTTTCCAGAAAAGCCTGAATTTTTCGGATTTTTGCCAAAAAAGTCTGAATAGTCGGATTTTCGGGCTTAATTCATTGCAGCCCACAGAAACTTTGAAATAAGATAGGGGCCTCTCCCACGGCAGATCCCCTGCCACTATTGCTCCCTTTAGTATTCTAGCACTTGTCTTAGGAATTGTTGTATAGCAATCATGGTGTGACCTTTAACAACTTAAAGGTGATAATTTACTTAATGTGCCCAAATTAATTATTAACGATACTTAATACTTTAACTGTAATATAGCTTTTAAGTATAGGTATGGGATTTGTTATCTGGAAACCTGTTATCCAGAAAGCTCCATAAAATACAATATTTACTGTGTAATAATATGCAAAAATAAAATGCTTAATTCAGTAATAACAGCATTGACTGAGGAAATAAGAGTCATTTTTGGGAACATTGGGATAAAAGTGTGGTGTAAAATCTGGAAAAACATTAACATAAGTAAAAGCACCCACTAAAATGCATTATAAATTGGTCGGACCACAAAAAAAAACAATGAAAAACTTTAAATTGGGGTATGTAAAATGGAGGTTTCACTGTATTGGTTTTATATCTCGAGAGGGAAAGATTTTCAGGCATTAACCAAAGCCATTTCCATACCATTTCCAGAGCTCCCCTGATGATTCCGGATAAAAGATTACAATAGGAAAGTGATGATCTCCCAGGTGGAAGCTCTTCAACATAGTCATCCAGTGGATTAGCATCCAATATAAGGGAAAAGCTGTTTCCCCCATCATTACCTCCAATCATAGTTGGGGTGATTCCAAGGTACATTTTGAAAGCCACCTTAAACAAAAAAAGCCAAACATATCAAAACCAAAACTAGTACCACAAACCCACAAGTCATTGTAGTGTGACTCCATTCTAGCAAGATACACAACACCACATCACAGATTCTTAAAAACAGGAACTAAAACTTTATTGTTTAACTGGAAATTGAGAAAACATATTTCACTTATTACAAAAAAAATACAAATATAATACAAATAGCTGTAATTTTTTTTTTCAAACTTGGAATTTTACAAATTTTTTGATTAATATTGTGCAACAGGATTTCCGTCTATTCCAATAACATTATATATCAACAGTATAATAACATTATAATAATTGTGTAATCATAACAATTCTAACAATCAGCTTATATGACTTCCGTGTTGAAACCCTATTTTGTGGATAGGTGGCTAACAACCTGTTAATTTGATGACTCCTGGCGGGTGCGTAGTCTTGTTGTCTTTGATCTTGTTGCATATTACTGAGGTGCTGAGACGACTCCATGACCAATGGTTGTTCTGTTAACCCTTTAAGTGCCACAGAACGTAGAATCTACGTTCTGTGGAAAAGTAACTTGAAATGCCACAGAACGTAGATTCTACGTTCTGCAGCACTTCCGGGTTCTGGAGCGGAGGAGCGGCTGTTAGAGCCGCTTGCTCCGTTCCGCTTCGATCCCCTGCCCCTAGGCAACGAGCAGAGCAGGGGATCGAGTGGCCCCTGGGGCGCGATTGCCCAGGGGCCCAAAAACAGCAGCAGGCACGTGTTACTTACGTGTCCTGCTGCTGCAGCCTGCACTGCGTCGTCGATCTCCGCCCCCACAGCACAGAGACAGGAACCACGACGCAGATGTCTTCCAGGGGCTCTTCCTGATCGCCTGCAACAGTCTCCAGCGATTTTTTCAGGTTAGTGCAACAATTACACACACAAACACACCAACACACACTTATTACAGTAATACACACTTAGATTCACACTTACACACACTTACACATACATTTTTGGGGATTGGGGGGGTCACTTACACTCACTGCACTTACACACACATGCACACGCACACACGCGCACATAACATGTACTTTACCATTTGTACACACGCACACGCACATACATGGCATTGTGGCTTTTTTTTTTCTTATCGCATCGTCTCTTTTTTTGGCTGAAAAAATGTTTTATTGCCATTACGAATAGCGTATTCGCTAACCGTACTGTGCAATACCTTTTGTATGTTATTTCGGTGATTATATTGCAATTTTGGGTATTTTGGTGCATTTTTAGCCATTTTATTGAATTTTTAGCCATTTTATTGCATTTTCAGCTCTGCATATGTTGTGTTCACTTGTTTCTAGCCGTATAACCTGTTTGGCCCAGCTAAAATATTCAAACTGTGATTCTGACGGCCGATAACACTAGTCTGGAAAAAAAACATTGATTTTTGTGGTTTTATTGGATTTTTTTGCATTTCACTCTTTACTGCCTTATTTTGTTTTGCCTTGTAAATTTTATATACTATATATCTATTTGGGGGTCTCTGTGCGCCACATAGTTTGGTATATCTATGCATATTGGGCATCAAAGTGTTCAGTAGACACCTGGTGTTCATATTTAGGATGTTTTATGCTGATACGTTACGAAATGTGGGGCATATAATGGGGTAAAATTCAAGCTTTCTGACAATTTTCAGAAATTTGATAAAAACCGTTATGTTCAGCATTGCTTTGCAGTTTGGCAGTTTGCAGTAGAAACACTTATTTACCCATATTGGATTCGTCAGAATGTGTACTTTCTGAAAATATATGGTTTTCTGGGGTCGCTGTACTGTTAGGGGGGTCTAATGTCGCATAATACACACACCAGGTGCTTATATTGCAGCAGCCAGCGCGTCAGCTGTGAAAATGTATATACACTATTGTCATTTGGTGGTCTCTGTGCGCCACATAGTTTGGTATATCTATGCATATTGGGCATCAAAGTGTTCAGTAGACCCTTGGCGTTCATATTTAGGATGTTTTATGCTGATACGTTACGAAATGTGGGGCATATAATGGGGTAAAATTCAAGCTTTGTGACGATTTTCAGAAATTTGATAAAAACCGTTACGTTCAGCATTGCTTTGCAGTTTGGCAGTTTGCAGTAGGAACACATATTTACCCATATTGGATTCGTCAGCATGTGTTCTTTCTGAAAATATATGGTTTTCTGGGGTCTCTGTACTGTTAGGGGGGTCTAATGTCGCATATTACACACACCAGGTGCTTATATTGCAGCAGCCAGCGCGCGTCAGCCATGAAAATTTATATACACTATTGTCATTTGGGGGTCTCTGTGCACCACATAGTTTGGTATATCTATGCATATTGGGCATCAAAGTGTTCAGTAGATCCCTGGCGTTCATATTTAGGATGTTTTATGCTGATAAGTTACGAAATGTGGGGCATTTAATGGGGTAAAATTCAAGCTTTGTGACGATTTTCAGAAATTTGATAAAAACCGTTACGTTCAGCATTGATTTGCAGTTTGGCAGTTTGCAGTAGAAACACTTATTTACCCATATTGGATTCGTCAGAATGTGTACTTTCTGAAAATATATGGTTTTCTGGGGTCTCTGTACTGTTAGGGGGGTCTAATGTCGCATAATACACACACCAGGTGCTCATATTGCAGCAGCCAGCGCGTCAGCCTTGAAAATGTATATACACTATTGTCATTTGGGGGTCTCTGTGCGCCACATAGTTTGGTATATCTATGCATATTGGGCATCAAAGTGTTCAGTAGACCCCTGGCGTTCATATTTAGGATGTTTTATGCTGATACGTTACGAAATGTGTGGCATATAATGGGGTAAAATTCAAGTTTTGTGACGATTTTCAGAAATTTGATAAAAACCGTTATGTTCAGCATTGCTTTGCAGTTTGGCAGTTTGCAGTATAAACACTTATTTACCCATATTGGATTCGTCAGCATGTGTACTTTCTGAAAATATATGGTTTTCTGGGGTCTCTGTACTGTTAGGGGGGTCTAATGTTGCATAATACACACACCAGGTGCTTATATTGCAGCAGCCAGCGCGTCAGCCGTGAAAATGTATATACACTATTGTCATTTGGGGGTCTCTGTGCGCCACATAGTTTGGTATATCTATGCATACTGGGCATCAAAGTGTTCAGTAGACCCCTGGCGTTCATATTTAGGATGTTTTATGCTGATAAGTTACGAAATGTGGGGCATATAATGGGGTAAAATTCAAGCTTTGTGACGATTTTCAGAAATTTGATAAAAACCGTTACGTTCAGCATTGCTTTGCAGTTTGGCAGTTTGCAGTAGGAACACATATTTACCCATATTGGATTCGTCAGAATGTGTACTTTCTGAAAATATATGGTTTTCTGGGGTCTCTGTACTGTTAGGGGGGTCTAATGTCGCATATTACACACACCAGGTGCTTATATTGCAGCAGCCAGCGCGTCAGCCGTGAAAATGTATATACACTATTGTCATTTGGGGGTCTCTGTGCGCCACATAGTTTGGTATATCTATGCATACTGGGCATCAAAGTGTTCAGTAGACCCCTGGCGTTCATATTTAGGATGTTTTATGCTGATAAGTTACGAAATGTGGGGCATATAATGGGGTAAAATTCAAGCTTTGTGACGATTTTCAGAAATTTGATAAAAACCGTTACGTTCAGCATTGCTTTGCAGTTTGGCAGTTTGCAGTAGGAACACATATTTACCCATATTGGATTCGTCAGAATGTGTACTTTCTGAAAATATATGGTTTTCTGGGGTCTCTGTACTGTTAGGGGGGTCTAATGTCGCATATTACACACACCAGGTGCTTATATTGCAGCAGCCAGCGCGCGTCAGCCGTGAAAATGTATATACACTATTGTCATTTGGGGGTCTCTGTGCGCCACATAGTTTGGTATATCTATGCATATTGGGCATCAAAGTGTTCAGTAGACCCCTGGCGTTCATATTTAGGATGTTTTATGCTGATAAGTTACGAAATGTGGGGCATATAATGGGGTAAAATTCAAGCTTTGTGACAATTTTCAGAAATTTGATAAAAAACGTTATGTTCAGCATTGCTTTGCAGTTTGGCAGTTTGCAGTAGAAACACTTATTTACCCATATTGGATTCGTCAGAAGGGGGAACGAGGCCTGCATAAGGCCGATGTGAAGTTAGGCAGGGTCCCTTCCCCCCTGTAGATGAGAACGTGTAGTTTCGGTCCCTCTCAGTCCCCCCCCCTGCTGGGGGTAGAACAATGGCCCAGGACTTTCGGCGGGAAAAAAGGGGGCGGGCTGGAGGGCCGGGCCAGGGGGCTGTAAACCAGGAAGGGGTTCTTAAGGAGAGGCAAAGTGACAGCAAGACAGATAACTTTGTTTTTTCTTTCTAGAACACTTACCTGAAGCTGCACTGAAGCGTCGCTGGAAGATGGAAGTGAAGAGGGGAAGAATCGGTGCGCCAAGAAGGAGGGTCCTGCGTCCTCAGAGGTTCCGCGAAGAAGGTGAGGCAGCTTCGGTCATCAGCTCCGGAGCCAAGAGGAAGGTAACGTTCTCTCCCCAGGGAAGAAGCCCCTGCAGGATACGCAGAAGGGAGGACGGCATCATCGCTGGAGGGGAAGGTAGGAGCAGCCGGCAAGAAGACGTCGAAGGCAGGTCGGAAGAAGACGGCAGAGGCGCAGACCAGGAAGTGCGTGAGTCATCGCGAGACTTCAGTGACGTCACTGCGGCTGGAGGTAAGGAAGCCAAGTCGGATCACACTGCCGAGAGTCCGGTAAGAGGCAGCAGGCTTGGGGGCAGCACGCTTGGGGGCACAAATCCTGGGACACACCAGGAGCGCCACAGGGACCCCACCCCCACCAACCAAACCCCTAGGGGCAGCAGAGCCCCTAGGCAAACAGGCCCAGCAGCGGGAAGGGGGGAAGAGGGGGGGTAGGCCCTCAGGGGGGAAACCACACGGGGGGGGGCAGACTCGCCCCAGAGCAGGCCCTTCCGCTTCACCAGCCCACATTGAGTTCCCCAGTGGGGGAGGGAACAGGGACAGAGACCCCTACGGCTCAGACGAAGGAGAATGGGGGATGGAGGCAGAGTCCACCCCAACTAGGCCCTCGTACAGGTCCACAGGCCCATTTCCCCAGGGGGGAAGGGGGGAGAGTTCCAGGCACAGGGGAACAGGGGGACACAGGCTTCCCCAACCACCAAGCCAGAGGTCCCAGCCCCATTTGTACAGGGGTGACGATTTCGATAACTGGGAAGAGGAGGAGGATTCTTGCTATGTCGTCGACGAATATGATTATGAGGATGATGTGGAATTTTTTCCTGCAAGCAGGCAGTGGCATAACCAAAGGAGACCTGTGAGGGATCTGCATTGGGAAGACACAGGTCATAGTACTAATCGTGTGCCGAGTTTCTATTTTAGGAATAGAGAAGAAGAAGAGAGTTGGTTGCAATGGAGAAGGGAGAGAGAACAGAGGCAAGAAAGGGAAGCAGAACCTTCAAGATGGCAAAGAAGAAAAGAGAGGCCATCATCCAGTGCAGCTGGGCAGTCAGAACGAAATGGTGATGCGGTTCCTGGTCCAAGTATCTACACGAGAGGCTACTATGGGTAAGTTGAATTTACAAAAGAATGTATATTCTGATATGGACTCTAATTCTGATGGGTCGGATAGTGAAGCAGAAGGGGGAAAGATCATAGCATTAATTAAAAAATATTTTAAAGGTAAAGTGCAGGAAAAGGGGGTAGAAAAAACAAAGGAAAGTACGCAGTCTATGGTTCCAATTGGGGCAGCAGATACTTACGCATGTGCACTTACTGCAACTGCAGATCATTTGCCGAGGAAAGTTAGGAAAGATATTGAGGCTGGAAAATTTGTCGACATTTATGACATAACGAGGGAAGCAGTACAGGCAAACGAGGATGGAGTGAAACAAGAGGAGAAGGGGAAGAGGAGTAAAACAATATTTGAATGGTTGAAGGGTTTTTTGGTCTTCGCAAGTGTGTACTTAGAAAGAAAACCAGAAGAATGCTTGAACATAATAAAGTATATAGATACAATAATTGATACATATTTGTTTTACAAAGGTTCTTCCTGGTCAGACTATGATAGGGCTTTCAGGAGAAAGATAGTGAGTAGCAAGGTTTTGTCTTTTGGACAAAAGGATATAGACTTGTGGACAAGATGGGTGTCCAAGGATAATAGTTCAACTGGCAATAGCTATAAAGCACCTTATGCAGTCAAACCAAAAAATATATGTTTTGCATACAATGAGAAACGGTGTACTAGGGGCTATGCTTGCAAATTTAGGCATGTATGTTTGACATGCGGATCCTCTCATGCGGTGAGCGAATGTAATAGAAAGAAGGATGGGCAGGCAAACAGGCAGCCTTTTTGAGCGGCTTACCAGAAGAGCGGAAACGCCAATTCAGACGGGCAGGCTAAGTAAGGCATTAGCAAGTTACCCGGATAAAAAAGCAGCATCTTTTCTAGCAACAGGTTTTTTAGAAGGTTTTAAGATCCCAGTTTTACATTCCCCTCCCCCTAGCAAAATTTTTAAGAATTTGAAATCAGCTAGTCGTCATACAGGAATATTAAAGCAAAAAATTGACAAGGAGTTAAAAGCAGGGAGAATGGCAGGTCCATTTGAGGTTTCACCTATAGAGGGGCTAGTGGTGTCACCTCTAGGAGTAGTCCCAAAAAAGGAGCCAGGAAAATTTCGAATGATACAGCACCTTTCACATCCGGAAGGAGCATCAGTTAATGATGCTTTAGATGAGGCACAGTGCAAAGTACAGTATCAGTCGTTCGATGAGGCTTTAGAAATAGTGAAGAGTCAAGGAAAGGGGGCTTTGTTGGCAAAGGTGGACATTGAATCTGCATTCAGGCTTTTACCCTTACATCCAGAAAGTTTTAGGTTGACAGGTTGTCATTTCCAGGGAGCATTTTATGTGGACCTATGTCTACCCATGGGTTGTGCAATATCTTGTTCATTCTTTGAAACTTTCAGTACCTATTTGCATTGGCAATTGTATAAAAGAACAGGCAACAAAGCTATAGCTCACTATTTAGATGATTTTCTGATCATGGGGCCCAGACACTCGGAGATTTGTCAAGACACATTATTAATATTTTTGCACATGTTGAAGGAATTGGGTGTGCCAGTGGCAGAGGAAAAAACGGTGCATCCAACCACAAAGTTGACTTTCCTGGGTATCGAGATAGATACAAGGGCCAAAGAATGTAGGCTTCCAGAGGAAAAGGTAGTTAAAACCAGGCAAGCAGTTAGGAAATTAGCATCATCGGCTAAAGTGTCACTAAAAGAAATGCAGCAAACTCTAGGCTTATTGAACTTTGCATGCAGGATAATACCGATGGGCCGCATCTTTAACAGGAGGTTGGAGAAATCCACATCAGGGATTAAGAAACCATTCCATAAAATAAGGGTCACAAAGGATTTGAAAACGGATTTGAGAGTGTGGAACAGTTTTTTATCAAATTTTAATGGTGTGAGGTTATGGGTAACAGAAGCACAGCTTAATCAGCAAGTAAAGTTGCTCACAGATGCGTCTGGCAGCATGGGTTTTGGGGCTTATTTGGCAGGAAAATGGTGTGCAGGCAGGTGGCCACAAGCTTGGCACGACAAAGGTTTAACAAAGAATTTGACATTGCTGGAGTTATTCCCAATTTTGGTAGCACTAGAGCTATGGGCCGAAGAGTTGAAGGATAGGGCAATTAAGTTCCTTTCTGATAATATGGGAGTGGTTCATGCTGTGAATAACCTGTCATCAGACTCAACCCCAGTAATTGGGCTTCTAAGACATCTTGTATTAGTTTGTATGAAGTTCAATATATCATTCAGAGCCCAGCATTTGCCCGGGATAGAAAACACCATAGCAGACGCTTTGTCCAGGGAAAAGTGGGGGATTTTCTTTAAGCTTGCTCCAAATGCAGAAAAATCCGCTCATGTGTGCCCTGATAATTTGTGGCAGCTGGTGACCCCCTTTTAGAAGAATTGTGCGAAAGGGCTATATCTGAAAAGACTCTTTCCAGCTACAAAAGGCATGGAAGAGATGGCAGCTATTCTGCAAAAGCGGTAAGAATGATCAAGGCATTAAAGATCTGCTATCATTTTTAATGGTTCTGTATAGAGAAGGAAAGTCAAAAGCAGGAGCCATCACCACATTAGCCGCAATTTCTCATTTTTCCATAACAAAGGGTAGACAGGATATAACACATGACCCATTAATTAGGAAAATAATGAAGGGATGGGCAAGAGTTGAGGGTCCCAGGGTGGATAAGAGAGAGCCCATAGTGGAAAACAGGTTAAAAAGGATAATGAAGTCACTTGGGAAGGTGTGTTCAGACCAATTTGAATACATTTTGTTTAAAGCAGCTTTTGCATTGGCATTTTGGGGAGCCTTTAGGATAAGTGAATTGGTTCCTCCATCCAAGAAGGCAACAGATAAAGGCTTAATGCATCATCAGGTTCGGATGCAGGAAGGAAAGTTGCTAGTTTACATTCGCAGATCAAAAACAGATCAGTTGGGTAAGGGCACATGGGTCGGCATAGGAAAAACGTCAGGGATAACATGCCCTGTCAAGGCCTTGCAGGATTACAGGAGGGTGCGCCCAGCAGAGGGGCAACTGTTGTTAATTCACAAGGATTCAACTCCCATGTCAGCATTCCAGTTTAGACAGGTGCTAAAAAAGGCAGTAATTGCGAATGGATGGGATCCTAAGAAATTTGGATCACATTCCTTTAGGATCGGGGCAGCAACGGAGGCAGCAATGAGGGGAGAAATGGTGGATAGGATAAAAAGGATAGGGAGATGGCAATCCAAGGCATACAAAAAATACATACGCCCCATAAATGTAGCGGAGTAGTGAACTTAATCCGTCTTCTCATTTAATTTTGCAGCAAAAGTTAAGACTACTTGCAACATTTTGATCATAGGCCACTCATTCATTTTTTGGGCAAGAGAACATACAGCAGGCAAGCAGTTGGGGTTACCAGAGGAACACATGAAGATTGCATGGCAGGGTTGGAGAGGTATGAAGTGGGAACAAATGAGAGGTAGGTTGCATAGCACAATACAAAAGTACAATTTCATACATTTGGTGATAGTACACGCAGGGGAAAATGACCTTACGTCAAGAAAGACCCCGGCATTAATAGAGGACATGAGGAAGGACCTTGAAGAATTAATGGCAGACAGCAAGGTAGGGGGCGTGGCTTGGTCAGACATTATACAGAGAGGCGAATGGCGCGGAGCCATTTCCCCCCAGGGCATTGAGAAAGCCAGGAAAAAAGTAAACAGGGCCATGCACAAACTCATGTGTTCCTCTGGTAATGGGGTAATTAGACATGACAATATAAGGTATCGGCAAACCCAGCTTTTCAGAAAGGATAAAGTACATTTGACGGAGGAAGGTTTGGATTTGTTCTGGGCAAATATCAGGAACTTTATAGCGGAATGGTGGAGGTCGCGGTAGGATTAGGTGGGCCATGGAAAAAGGATAGGTAGCACCCTTCCCTCTCTTTTCCATTGGGTGGCGTCAGTGCGGCTCCAGGAAGATGGATGGTTTTCAGTGAAGTGCAGGCCTATCCTTGGGAAGTCACGAGTGTGGAGCAGACTTTGACTGCACGGTCTTGTCTGAGTCATGCGAGAGGCTGGGTTAGCGCCAGTATTGCACATGATGGGGGAGCAGGAGGATGGGCTACTCGTTGGTCAACAGAGGGTGCTCTGCCCCATGATCCCTGCTCCCTTAAAACGTTTGGTTACGGTATGGGCAGCAGTCCCATGTTCTTCACGAGTATAGGAGCCGCAGCTGGTGGTCAGGGTGTACCTAGTCCTTTAAATATAAAATTGTTAAATAAAAAATGTGACCTCCACAGATTTTGCCACCATAACAAGTCTCTGTGTTTTTATTAGGTCGGTGGTAAACACAATCGAAAGGGGGTAGGGGGATCCTTTTGCCTAGGGGGAACGAGGCCTGCATAAGGCCGATGTGAAGTTAGGCAGGGTCCCTTCCCCCCTGTAGATGAGAACGTGTAGTTTCGGTCCCTCTCAGCCCCCCCCCCTGCTGGGGGTAGAACAATGGCCCAGGACTTTCGGCGGGAAAAAAGGGGGCGGGCTGGAGGGCCGGGCCAGGGGGCTGTAAGCCAGGAAGGGGTTCTTAAGGAGAGGCAAAGTGGCAGCAAGACAGATAACTTTGTTTTTTCTTTCTCCCACCCTCCCAGCCCAGGTCAATAGGAAGAAGTATACAAAAGACGGTGCTCCAGGGTTCTCGCAACTGATCGCCTTGAAGGGGTCAGGAAGGAATTTTTTCATCAGGCTGCTAATTGGCTGAAAGCACCTGAGTTTTTTGCCTTCCTCTGGGGTACCATTATCTGTGTTGGTCAAATAGGTACTCCCATGACACAACTGCGGCTCCTAGGTTTTGGCATCAGTGCGGCTCCAGGAAGATGGATGGTTTTCAGTGAAGTGCAGGCCTATCCTTGGGAAGTCACGAGTGTGGAGCAGACTTTGACTGCATGGTCTTGTCTGAGTCATGCGAGAGGCTGGGTTAGCGCCAGTATTGCACATGATGGGGGAGCAGGAGGATGGGCTACTCGTTGGTCAACAGAGGGCGCTCTGCCCCATGATCCCTGCTCCCTTAAAACGTTTGGTTACGGTATGGGCAGCAGTCCCATGTTCTTCACGAGTATAGGAGCCGCAGCTGGTGGTCAGGGTGTACCTAGTCCTTTAAATATAAAATTGTTAAATAAAAAATGTGACCTCCACAGATTTTGCCACCATAACAAGTCTCTGTGTTTTTATTAGGTCGGTGGTAAACACAATCGAAAGGGGGTAGGGGGATCCTTTTGCCTATGTGTACTTTCTGAAAATATATGGTTTTCTGGGGTCTCTGTACTGTTAGGTGGTCTAATGTTGCATAATACACACACCGGGTGGTTATATTGCAGCAGCCAGCGCGTCAGCGGTGAAAATGTCTATACATATTGTCATTTGGGGGTCTCTGTGCGCCACATAGTTTGGTATATCTATGCACATTGGGCATCAAACTGTTTAGTAGACCCCTATGTTTATTTTTAGGATGCTTTATGCTGGTAATGATACATGGACAATACGATGCTGGAAAGTTGAAGCTTTGAGGCAATTTCCAGATATTTCACCCAAACCGCCAAATTTGGCAAAGCCTTGCGACTCAGTAGTTTGGAGCAGAAAGGCATGGGTACCCATTTTAGATTCTGTAGAATGTGTACTTTCCAAAAATATATGGGGTTGGGGGTAAACATATATTTCTGTGTTTTTACCCCACAAAAATGCAGTCAATGTGTTGATTTTTCATTAGCTGAAGTTACCCACAGGACAATTTGTATGTGCTAACTTCATTTTGGGGCCTCTAAATGCCATATACTTTGGTAAACTTATGAACAATGGCCAACAAAATGTTCAGAGGAACCCTGGCAATCATATTTAGGGTGCTTTTTCTTAGTACGTAATGACACACGGGTGATATGGTGCTGGGAAGTTGAAGCTTTGAGAGAAATTTCCAGATATTTCACCAAAACCGACAACTTTGGGAAAGCCTTGCGACTCAGTAGTTTGGAGCAGAAAGGCATGGGTACCCATTTTAGATTCTGTAGAATGTGTACTTTCCAAAAATGTATGGGTTTGGGGGGTAAACATATATTTCTGTGTTTTTACCCCACAAAAATGCAGTCAATGTGTTGCTCTTTCATTAGCTGAAGTTACCCACAGGACTATTTGTATGCACTAACTTCATTTTGGGGCCCCTAAATGCCAGTTACTTTGGTAAACCTATGAACAATGGCCACCAAACTGTTCGGAGGAACCCTGGCAATCATATTTAGGGTGCTTTTTCTTGGTGCATAACGATACATGGGTGATATGGTGCTGAGAAGTTGAAGCTTTGAGGCAATTTTCAGATATTTCACCAAAACCGACAATTGTGGGAAAGCCTTGCGACTCAGTAGTTTGGAGCAGAAAGGCATGGGTACCCATTTTAGATTCTGTAGAATGTGTACTTTCCAAAAATATATGGGTTTTGGGGGGTAAACATATATTTCTGTGTTTTTACCCCACAAAAATGCAGTCAATGTGTTGATTTTTCATTAGCTGAAGTTACCCACGGGACTGTTTGTATGCGCTAACTTCATTTTGGGGCCTCTAAATGCCAGATACTTTGGTAAACTTATGAACAATGGCCACCAAAATTTTCAGAGGAACCCTGGCAATCATATTTAGGGTGCTTTTTCTTAGTACGTAATGACACATGGGTGATATGGTGCTGGGAAGTTGAAGCTTTGAGGCAATTTTCAGATATTTCACCAAAACCGACAACTTTGGGAAAGCCTTGTGACTCAGTAGTTTGGAGCAGAAAGGCATGGGTACCCATTTTAGATTCAGTAGAATGTGTACTTTCCAAAAATATATGGGTTTGGGGGGTAAACATATATTTCTGTGTTTTTACCCCACAAAAATGCAGTCAATGTGTTGATTTTTCATTAGATGAAGTTACCCACAGGACTATTTGTATGCGCTAACTTCATTTTGGGGCCTCTAAATGCCAGATACTTTGGTAAACCTATGAACAATGGCCACCAAACTGTTTGGAGGAACCCTGGCAATCATATTTAGGGTGCTTTTTCTTAGTATATAATGACACATGGGTGAATGGTGCTGGGAAGTTGAAGCTTTGAGGCAATTTTCAGATATTTCACCAAAACCGACAATTGTGGGAAAGCCTTGCGACTCAGTAGTTTGGAGCAGAAAGGCATGGGTACCCATTTTAGATTCGGTAGAATGTGTACTTTCCAAAAATATATGGGTTTTGGGGGGTAAACATATATTTCTGTGTTTTTACCCCACAAAAATGCAGTCAATGTGTTGATCTTTCATTTGCTGAAGTTACCCACGGGACTGTTTGTATGCGCTAACTTCATTTTGGGGCCTCTAAATGCCAGATACTTTGGTAAACTTATGAACAATGACTACCAAAATGTTCAGAGGAACCCTGGCAATCATATTTAGGGTGCTTTTTCTTAGTACGTAATGATACATGGGCGATATGGTGCTGGGAAGTTGAAGGTTTGAGGCAATTTTCAGATATTTCACCAAAACCGACAATTTTGGGAAAGCCTTGCGACTCAGTAGTTTGGAGCAGAAAGGCATGGGTACCCATTTTAGCTTCAGTAGAATGTGTACTTTCCAAAAATATATGGGTTTGGGGGGTAAACATATATTTCTGTGTTTTTACCCCACAGAAAATGCAGTCAATGTGTTGATTTCTCAGTAGCTGAAGTAAAGTCCTGAACAATTTGGATGTGCTAACTTCATATTGTGTCTCTAAATGCCAGATACTTTGGTAAACCTATGCATAATGGGTATCAAACTGTTCAGTGGACCCCTGGCAATCATATTTCAGGTGCTTTTTCTTGGTACCTAATATAGTTTGGGATATGCGGAGCAGCAAAATAAAACCTTTGAAATGATTTTTCAGAATTTTGAATTTTTTTTTGAAAAACCGCTATGTTCAGACAAGCTTTTATGTTTGGTAGTTGGGAGTAGAGAGACATAGTTACCCATTTTGTAATCGGCAGAATGTGTACTTTTCAAAAATGTATGGTTTTCTGGGGTAAACCTACGGTTTCAGGATTTTTTGCCTTGGAATCTAAAGCATGCCATTTTCTGCCTTAGTGCTTTCAAAATTCGGTAATATACTGCCGGGAGTTTTTGCTGTACAGAAATCCTAAATCTCCCTAAAACTATACATATCTGGTATTGGCACATTCGAGAGACATAAGGCTTTCCAAATCAGTTGGATTTTCATCCGTAACATGAAATATTTTTCTGGTATAAATTGATATACGATGAAAAATGGAAATTTTTCATTTTTTTTTGTATTTAGTACTATAAATTTTTTTGCACAGGTGGAAATACATGAAAACTCAGGCAGATTTAGAAAGCTCAGTTTCTCCCGAAAAAAACAATGTATAGTTTTCCTAGGTAAACTATAGGTTTCCCCTTAGAAAATGCCCCTAAAGTGAGAGAGCACAAAATGTTTCAAAAACGGCTGGCATTTCGCGTAACCAAAATGTGAAATTCTGCTGGCACTTAAAGGGTTAATAATGCTGTGTCATACCATGATGTGTATCTGAATGTATAAACTGTTAAGTGTCTGATTTGTTGTGGGAGAGATGCTATATATGTTGTCCATATGTTAAAAAATGTGGCTGTGTTTTGTTCCTTTCTGATCGTTGCTTCTAACCAGTCCATGTGTAAGATGGTGTCGTTTTTGTTTTACTATCACTATGGATGGAGAGTCTGTATTTAGCCAGTATTGCAGTATTGCTTTCCTGGCTGCTGCCGCCAGTCTTCCCATCAAGTTCTTTTCTATCTTTGTTAGTTGTGTATAGACTGTGCAATTGCTAAAGATTTCCCATTCTAGTTGCACGTGGAGAGGTTTACCAGTTATCTGAGCACTGTAGTCTGTTACTTCTTTCCAAAATTTTGCAGTATTGGGCATGACCGCAGGTTATGTATTAGATCTTCTTTAGGGGAGTGGCTGAGGCAGTTGTCAGATCGCAGATTACAAATTTTATATCTCCTGAGTGGAGTTAGGTATGAATTGTGTAGTATCTGAAGATTCATTTCCTGGTATCTACTAACTGGAAGTAGCTTCATGGTGTTTGTATGTTGTTTAAGAATTTCAAGAGTTGTGGTGTTTGAAATTTCTGTGGTCCATGTGAAGTTTGGTCTTTGTTCGTTTTCTATTTCAAGTACTGTTCTAATTATTTGATATATTTGTGATGTTGCTTGTTTGTGTATTTGTTTTTCCATACTTTATTAAAGGGATCGGTTTTATCTCTGTCAGGTAATTGTTTAATTGCCTGTTTTGCAAAGTGGAGAATTTGAAAGCTTAAAAATATATGTGATATCGTGAATGGGAATTTTTCTATAATTTTTTCCCGAGACAGTACTACATGGTTGATGTCTACTATATCATAGAGGTTTTGTAGTCCGTTCTCCCTCCATTGCAAGAGAACCGGATTACATATACCTATCGGAAAGTCTTTATTACCTATCCATGTTAGAGAGATATGTGACGATAATTTTAGTTTATTCCTTACCGCTTGCCATGCTTTGTATGTGTCTATAAATAAGGGATTGTTACTTAATTGCGGTGAAATATTGGTTATAGGTGTGTGGAGTATGTAGTTGAGGGAATAGTGTTCAGTTGTGTAGTGGTCTAGGGCAATGTTGTATACAGGTCTCTATTGAGAATCCAATCTCCCACATATCGAAGAAGGGCTGCTTAATTATATTCTTTGAGATTGGAGAAGTTTGTTCCACCTAAGTGTTTGGGTTGCTGTAATTTGAAAAGGCTTATTCTTGGACATTTTCTATTCCAAATAAAGGTCCTAAATGATTGGTTTAGTTGTTTTTGGTCTGTTGAATTTCCGTGGTACGGTAACATCTGTAATGGGTATAGGAGTTTGGGAAAAAAGACCATTTTGATGAAATGTATTCTAATAACTGTCATTTTAATGGGTGGTGCTCACACATCAGATATCCTGTCACAGCATACCAACTCTCACAGTACTGCCTTATAATCTAATGTCCAGAACCCTGAACCCAACCCATTAGGGCATCTGCTGCCTTAAAAACTGTCAGATTAAAGCTCCACAGGGGATAATAACTCTGTTCATACTAATCACTCTATATTTGTCTCTTACTAACCAGTTATTCACATGACCCACATTCCTCACTTCCACTTTCCTACCTCATATTCATTGGATTGTGGAAACCAAACAGTCAAGAGCCTCCCACAAGGAGTAAATACACTAGAGGATAGGGTGACTCAGTCAGACTCTGGCACTTTCTAGCAGATTTATATATACAGTACATATATAGGGATATTATACCTGTTTATCTGAATTTGTGTGTTGATCTGCCCCTATGGTCTCCTTTATGTTGGGGAGACCACGCTACAGATAAAAACATGGATATCCCAACATAGATATACAATTAGGAAAGACAAAGTGAAGTTACCAGTCTCAAGACATTTTGTGGAAAAGGGCCACATAGATACAGATCTAAAATATATGGTCCTAGAATGTGTACCCACCCAGACGTGGAGGTTAAATACACCAGTTAAATACATCGGCCCCTAATGGCCTTAATAAAGACTATAATCTATATGTGTTTCTATGATGACTCATCTGTTAGTTTCACTGTTTTCTATTTTTTGTTTTTTTCTCTTTTAGCTGGTTTGGGTGTGCAGCGGACTAACGTTGAATGGGGATTCATTTCTATGGACAATCTTGAGCAACTAAGGGGTTAATGTGAGAGGATTACCAGTGGTGATGTAATTTCCTAGATGCAATTTCCTGTGCTGCTCTGTATAAACCTATGTGGACTAATGTTTGTTATTCTACTTGTGCCCTTGGCTTGAGAAAGGGGTCTGTATACCCCGAAACTTCGCCCTTTGGGCTGCGGTATGATTTTATATAATATACTATAATCTTTGCATTTACAAATTTGAGTACTGTGTCAGTTTTTATATTTTTTGTCTATAATATTGGCCACTTCGGCAGTGCCTTTATTTCTGACTACTTGCACCAAACTAAGAGGCTTGTGCGGCAATGCTGACCTTTCTACAGTATATTTCTGGGACATGTTTTGAAACTTACATAGAGAAAGAGCTTAATTTAACTATGCATCATTCCAGTAATTTTAGGCAGATGTGACAGGACAGGTGGAGCTCACTCTAGGTAAGAGAGATAGGCTATTGAATTATACAGACCAGCCAACAAGAGATTAGTGGGGTTAGAGAACCCAATGTAAACCACTGTTCAAAGCCCAGGATTTGTTGGTGTTTGTCACAGCAAACGCTGTCTGGGAAAATAAATCTTCAGATAGACTGAAAGACTGACTGCATTGATGGTTATTCAAGGTGGACTTCCCCTTGTGGGAAAGAGGCCCTTAGTGGGGCCGAATGAAGTTAGGCTGGGCCCCCTCCCCCTGGTTTGTACGGGTTGAGAGGCACTCACTCACTCCTACCCCTCCCACCCCCCTTTTGGCTAGAACAATGGGCTAGTAAGTTGCGGCGGGAAAAAGGGGGGCGGGAGGAGGGAGCTGAGGGGAGTGCCGTGGGGGTGGTTTAGGGGTTAAAAGGAGAAGCAGAGCAGGAGAGCGGGCATTAACTTTTGTTTTAGGGAAGAGGAAGATTCTCAGGCCCCACAGGTTCAGGGAAGATCCAGGAGCAGCAGGGGAGCCTTCGCTAGGAGAAGAGAGCAGGGTAAGATTTTCCATTCCGCAGCTGAAGAAGAGACGACTGATCGCCAGCGGGGAAGATGCGGAAGTGATTGGTTTGTCCGGGGCGTCGCGAGATTGGGAGCGGGATTTCGACGGTGGAAGCGATGGTGAGGAAGATTCGGCTAGCATTCGGCGGCAAGTCAGCGAAGAGGCAGGAGTTCCCGGTGAGAGTTCGTGCGAAGGTTCGGTGAGTGTTGAAGAGGGTTCAGGGGGGGGGAACTGGAGGGGAGCGGACCCAGCAACGGGGGGGGGATGGAACGGGGAACGGGGGGGCGGAGCAGCGGGAACCGGAGAGGGGGAGGGACACGTTAAGCCCAGCACAAGCCCCCCCGGCAGGCACAAGCCAATAGGTAGGCCCAAACTACCGGGTAGGCCCAAGCCACTAGGTAGGCCCAAACTCCTAGGCAGGGCCAAACTCCCAGGTGGGCCCAAACCACCCAGCGTTCTCAAACCACCCAGCGGGCCCAAACCGCTCAGGGGGCCCAAGTCATACAACGGGCCCAACCTTCATAATAGGCCAAAAATCCCCATTAGGCCCATGGCTCACAACAGGCCCTCAGCCCTCAGCAGTCCCACGGCCACTAGTAGGACCCCGGCCACCAGCAGGTTCACGGCCCCTAGCAGGCCCACAACCCCCAGCAGGCAAAAGGCCCCCAACAGGATTGGGTGCTCCAGCAGGACCACGGCCCCCAAGCAAGTCCACGGCCCATGGCAGGCACAAGGCACCCAGCAGGATTAAGGGTTTAAAGGGTTGTTCAGGCCCCAACATAAGGGAGACGGTGATGGGTAATCCCGGCCCACAAAGGGAGGGAGTGGCATTGGAGGAAGGGGATTGTGAGTGGGTGGAAGAGGGGGAGGGATGCAGCTGGGGAGGGTACATTAGGGACGAGGGGGAATGGGGGATGGAGGCAGCAACCACCAGCAGCAGCATGGCCCACAGTAGGGTGGGTCCAGCAGCAAGAGGTGGGGGGAGCTCCAGGCTCAGGGGGAGCAGACCTCGGGGCAATGGGGGGTTCGGGAGGGGGCCAGTCCCAATGTTCCGCAAACTGGTCTCAGCCAGGGATGGTTATGGTTTTGGGGGTTGGGAAAGGGATTATGATTTTTATGGTGGGCAAGATGAACAGGCATATGTGAATGAGATGCAATTTTTTCCCATAAGCAGGCAATGGGTGAGGGGAGGGAGGGCTAGTCAGTGGGAGGATTATAAGCACAATGGTAATGGGATGCCGAGTTTCTATTTCAGAAATAGAGAAGAGGAGGAGAGCTGGCGGCAATGGAGGAAGGAAAAAGAAATGAGGATGGAAGAAGCAGGACCTTCTCGGAGACATGGAAGTGGAGCGGGGCAAACGGCACAGAAGGAGGTGGCGGTTTCGCAGGAAGTAAGAGCGGCAGGAGGGGTCAGAGATGCATCTGTTGGTGAGTTGAATGAGCAAAATGCTTTTGATTCTGAAACAGATTCAGAGGACTCAGAGAATGGGACAGAGAGTGAGAAATTTTTAGCAGTCATGAAGCGGTATTTTAGAAAGAGTATGGGGGAGAAAGGGGGGAAGATAGTACAAGGAAGCGGAGTAGTAGGTTCGGTTATGGGGGCAGCAGACACATATGCTTGTGCTTTAACGGACACATCTGCTCATTTGCCAAGAAAGGTAGTGAGAAATATAGAAGCAGGGAAATTTGTGGATATATATGAGATAACGAGGGAGGCGGTGCAGTCCAAAGAGGAGGGTGAAAAAACAGTTGAAAAGGGCAGAAAGAAGTCTATTTTTGATTGGTTGAAGGGGTTTTTTCGTTTTTGCTAGTGTGTATTTAAAGAAGCAACCAGAGCAGTGCTTGAATGTGATAAAATATATGGATACGATAGTGGATACATATTTGTTTTACAAGGGGTCATCCTGGTTTGATTATGACAGAGCTTTTAGGAAGAAAATAGTCAGTTGTAAGATGTTGTCTTTTGGGCAGAAGGATATTGATTTGTGGACTAGATGGGTGTCCAAGGAAGGTAACGCAGTTGGCAGTGTCAAAGTGGGATCTGCATTTAAACAGAGGAATGTATGTTTTGCGTACAATGAGAGGAGATGTAGTAGGGGATTCGCGTGCAAATTTAAGCATGCATGTTTATCATGTGGAGCTTCGCATGTTGTAGGTGATTGTTTGAAGAAGGGGGATAATCAGGGATTTAGGCAGCCCTTTCGAGCAGCTACACAGAAGAGCGGAAACGCCAATTCAGACGGAAAGGCTAAGTGAGGCGTTGGCAAATTTTCCAGACAAGAAGACAGCAGAATTTTTGGAAAAAGGTTTTATAGAAGGTTTTAGGATACCAGTGTTAACCCCCCCCCCGCCAAACGGGAAAGTAAAAAATTTAAAATCAGCTAGTAATCATCCAGAGGCACTGAAACAAAAGATAGAGAAGGAAGTAGGTTTGGGTAGGATGGCAGGCCCATTTAGTGAGAAGCCTATTGCAGATTTGGTGGTGTCACCATTGGGAATAGTACCGAAAAAGGAGACGGGGAAGTTCAGAATGATACAACATTTGTCATACCCAGAAGGGGGGTCGGTTAATGATGCCTTGGATAAGGAGCAGTGTAGGGTACAATATCAATCATTTGATGAGGCATTGGAGGAAGTGAAGAAGTTAGGGGGAGGGGCATTGTTGGCAAAAGTGGATATTGAATCCGCATTCAGGTTGTTACCTTTGCATCCAGACAGCTTTAAATTAACCGGTTGTTGTTTTCAAGGAGAATTTTACGTTGATCTTTGCTTGCCAATGGGTTGTGCCATTTCTTGCTCTTATTTTGAGATGTTTAGCACATATTTGCATTGGGAATTGGATAGAAGGACAAGGAACGGAGCTACAGCACATTATTTGGATGATTTCCTAATTATGGGACCTAGCCAATCTGATATCTGTAAGAATAATTTGAGGATATTTTTGCAGTTGCTAAGGGAGCTGGGAGTGCCTGTGGCGGAGGAAAAAACAGTAGAGCCAACCACAAGATTGATGTATTTGGGAATTGAAATAGACACAGAGGCTAAAGAGTGCAGGTTGCCTAAGGACAAGGTTAAAAAGATGAGACAGGAGGTCAGGGCGGTGTTATCGGCAAATAAGGTAGCCTTGAGGGACATGCAGAAGGTCCTGGGTTTGTTGAACTTCGCCTGTAGGATCATACCAATGGGTCGTGTTTTTAATAGGAGGCTAGAGAAATCTACAGCAGGAATTAAGAAGCCTTTTCACAAAATAAGGGTTACAAAGGATTTGAGGGAAGATTTGGTGGTATGGGATAGTTTCTTAGAGAATTTTAATGGAATTCGTTTTTGGAGAAAGGAGGTTCAGGCTAATCAGGAAATCGAGTTGCTTACGGATGCGGCAGGCAGTATTGGATTTGGTGCTTACTTGGCAGGACAATGGTGTGCGGCAAGGTGGCCGCGGGCATGGCAGGAGAGCGGTTTGACAAAAAACTTAACTTTGCTGGAATTATTCCCCATTTTGGTAGCGCTAGAGTTATGGTCGAAAGAGTTGGAAAATAAGGCAATTAAGTTCCTTTCTGATAATATGGGAGTAGTTTATGCGGTGAACAACTTGTCGTCAGATTCCATGCCTGTCATTCGCTTATTGAGGCATTTAGTGCTGGTGTGCATGAAATTTAATATATCCTTTAGAGCACAACATGTCCCAGGGGTGCAAAACACATTAGCAGATGCACTGTCAAGGGAAAAGTGGGATATTTTCTTTAAACTGGCACCGAATGCGTCAAAAATAGCTCATGCATGCCCTGATAATCTGTGGCAGTTGGTGACCCAGTCCTAGAAGATCTATTTGAAAGGTCGGTATCAGAAAAAACTGTTTCTACCTACAAAAGGGAATGGGAAAGATCGCAGCTATTCTGCAAGGATGGTAAGAACGATGAAAATGTGAATGTATTGTTAGCATTTCTAACAGAGTTAAGAAAAGAAGGAAGGTCAAAAGCGGGGGCAAGTACAGCATTAGCAGCAATTGCTCATTTTTCTATAGCACACGGGAAGATAGACATAACCCATTCCCCAGTAGTAAGAAAAATAATGAAAGGATGGGCAAGGGTGGAAGGAACAAGAATAGATAAAAGGGAACCAATAATAGAGCGTAGGTTACAGTTGATATTGAGGTCATTAGAAACAGTTTGTTTGAACAAATTTGAGTGTATATTGTTTAGAGCAACTTGTGCGTTGGCATTTGGGGGGGCATTTAGGATAAGTGAACTAGTGCCTCCTTCTAAGAAGGCACTGGGGAAGGGTTTAATGCTTAAGCATGTTGTTGTACAGGAGGAAGAGGTTTTAGTATACATTGCTAAGTCAAAAACGGATCAGTTGGGTAGGGGAAAATGGGTTAGGATTGAAAAAACAGTAGGGGTAGCGTGCCCAGTGAGAGCAGTAAAAGAGTACATGAGAGTAAGGCCAGCGGGAGTTCAGTGGTTTTTGATACACGAGGATTTATCTCCTATTTCAGCTTTTCAGTTTAGGCAAGTGTTAAAGAAGGCAGTGGTGGCCAATGGTTGGGACCCAAGTAAGTTCGGGTCGCATTCTTTCAGGATAGGGGCGGCAACGGAGGCCGCAATGAGAGGAGATAAGGAGGAAAGAATAAAAGACCTAGGGAGATGGAGGTCGAGAGTGTTTAAGAAATATATTCGACAGGTAAAAGGGAAGGAGTAGGAGTATAACTGTGGTTGATGTCTGTTAATTCGTGTTTTTCAGCAGGGGGTACAACTCCTTGCAGAATCGTGATCATAGGCCATTCATTTGTTTATTGGGCAAGCAGACATGCAGCAGGGCAAGAATGGGGGTTACCGGAGGAAAACATGAAGACTGCATGGCTGGGCTGGAGAGGTATGAGGTGGGAACAATTGAAAGGTAGGTTGGTCTCTACCCTCCGGCAATGTGAATTTGTTGATCTGCTAGTGATACATGCAGGAGGAAATGACTTGACAGTGGGAAAGACTCCATCACTAATAGAGGCCATGAGACAAGATATGGAGGAGGTGATAGGAAACCCGAAGGTGGGGAAGATAGCATGGTCGGACATTATACAAAGGGGAGAATGGAGAGGAGCAATTTACCCTAAAGGTGTGGAGAAAGCAAGGAAGAAAGTAAACAGAGCCATGCACAAAATCATGTATTCCTCCGGTAATGGGATAATAAGGCATGAAAATATAAAATACAAGCAAAGAGGTCTTTATAGATACGATAGAGTGCATTTATCACGAGAGGGTTTGGATTTGTTTTTGAAAAACATTGGTGATTTTGTGGAGGAATGGTGGAGGTCGCGGGCCAGATAGGTGGGCCATGGAAAAAGGATAGTAGGCACCCTTCCCTATTTTTCCAGTGGGTGGCGTCAGCACGGCTCCGGAAATGGTGAGATTTACAGTGCAGGCCTACCCTTGGAGAGTCACTAGCGTGGATCAGACTGAGACTGCACGGTCTTGTCTGAGTTCAGCTGAGAGGCTGGGTTAGCGCCACTATTGCACATGATAGGGAGCAAGAGGATGGGTAACCGTAGGTCACAGAGTGCGTTTTGCCCCTGAATCTCTGCTCCCTGTAAGTCGGTAAAGGTATGGGCGGAGGCCCAGAGGAAATGATAGGAGCCGCAGCTGTGGGTCAGGGGTGCCTAGTCCTTTGTGAATTTGTAAATAAAGAACGTGACCTCCACAGATTTTGCCACTATTCATGTGTTTGTGTTTTTATTTAATTGAAATGTTATGATTGATTTAAGGTAAAGTTAAAAGAAGGGGTTAGGGGGATCCTTAGCCTACTGACATTCATTCATGCCTGTAACCTGTACAGGTACCGTCATTGCCCACATCATTCATGAAGAAACAGCTATGCACACTTTTTTGGGAATAGCACAGACCTGGATTGAGATCCTGGTACATAAACCCAGAAACGTAGGCATCCATACGTTATACGTTACAGCCTTTCAGGGCACCCATATAGAAGAGGTAATCCTGGAAGCCTGGCACATAATGAACTGCGGGAACAGAAACTCCACCACAACTCTACAATAGTTCATATAAACAAGCTGCTGTGTAGCCATGGGGGCAGTCATTCAAAAGAACAAAAGGCCCAAGGTAGACAGCAGATAACAGATAAATTATGTTGTATACAATAACATTCTTTAGAACTTATTGGTTATCAACTATGCATCCTGTGCTTGAATGACTGCCCCCATGGCTACACAGCAGCTTGTTTATATTAACTAATGTAGAGTTTCTGAAGCAAAAACACCCATTTTACCAGTGCAGGGAAACACTACATTCTATTTTCATTCCTTTATAACACTTTAATTTTTTGGTGTTACTGTTCCTTTAAGGATATTTTGTGGTTTTCCAGGAATTGTCTCCTTCTAAGGAGAGAGGATGACAAGCCATGACTGCCACAGTCTGCTTTGTGACAACAACATCTATGACAGCCTTGTGGATGAAAAGAACTAAAACCCCTTTCCTTCTTCCATCCTCAGACTCATTGTTTATTTAAGTGAAAAATAAAGCTGTGGGCCAGTGAACTTCACTAAACTTTCCCCTATTTACTTACCCTCAATCCACTTCTCTTCCCCTCCGTAGCTTTATTATTGTATATAATTATATTTTGAAAAGAGCTCAGTGAGATTAGATTAACCCTTTAAGTGCCAGCAGAATTTCACATTTTGGTTACGCGAAATGCCAGCCGTTTTTGAAACATTTTGTGCTCTCTCACTTTAGGGGCATTTTCTGAGGGGAAACCTATAGTTTACCTAGGAAAACTATACATTGTTTTTTTCGGTAGAAACTGAGCTTTCTAAATCTGCCTGAGTTTTCATGTATTTCCACCTGTGCAAAAAAATTTATAGTGCTAAATACCAAAAAAAATGAAAAATTACCATTTTTCATCGTATATCAATTTATACCAGAAAAATATTTCATTTTACGGAGGAAAATCCAACTGATTTGGAAAGCCTTATGTCTCTCGAACGTGCCAATACCAGATATGTATAGTTTTAGGGAGATTTAGGACTTCTGTACCTCAAAAAGTCCCGGCAGTATATTACCGAATTTTGAAAGCACTAAGGCAGAAAACGGCATGCTTTAGATTCCAAGGCAAAAAATCCTGAAACCGTAGGTTTACCCCAGAAAACCATACATTTTTGAAAAGTACACATTCTGCCGATTACAAAATGGGTAACTATGTCTCTCTACTCCCAACTACCAAACATAAAAGCTTGTCTGAACATAGCGGTTTTTCATAAAAAAATTCAAAATTCTGAAAAATCATTTCAAAGGTTTTATTTTGCTGCTCCGCATATCCCAAACTATATTAGGTACCAAGAAAAAGCACCTGAAATATGATTGCCAAGGGTCCACTGAACAGTTTGATACCCATTATGCATAGGTTTACCAAAGTATCTGGCATTTAGAGACACCAATATGAAGTTAGCACATCCAAATTGTTCAGGACTTTACTTCAGCTACTGAGAAATCAACACATTGACTGCATTTTTTGTGGGGTAAAAACACAGAAATATATGTTTACCCCCCAAAACCCATATATTTTTGGAAAGTACACATTCTACTGAAGCTAAAATGGGTACCCATGCCTTTCTGCTCCAAACTACTGAGTCGCAAGGCTTTCCCACAATTGTCAGTTTTGGTGAAATATCTGAAAATTGCCTCAAAGCTTCAACTTCCCAGCACCATATCACCCATGTGTCATTACGTACTAAGAAAAAGCACCCTAAATATGATTGCCAGGGTTCCTCTGAACATTTTGGTGGCCATTGATTATAAGTTTACCAAAGTAGCTGGCATTTAGAGGCCCCAAAATGAAGTTAGCGCATACAAACAGTCCCGTGGGTAACTTCAGCTAATGAAAAATCAACACATTGACTGCATTTTTGTGGGGTAAAAACACAGAAATATATGTTTAACCCCCAAAACCCATATATTTTTGGAAAGTACACATTCTACCGAATCTAAAATGGGTACCCATGCCTTTCTGCTCCAAACTACTGAGTCGCAAGGCTTTCCCACAATTGTCGGTTTTGGTGAAATATCTGAAAATTGCCTCAAAGCTTCAACTTCCCAGCACCATATCACCCATGTGTCATTACGTACTAAGAAAAAGCACCCTAAATATGATTTCCAGGGTTCCTCTGAACATTTTGGTGGCCATTGTTCATAAGTTTACCAAATTATCTGGCATTTAGAGGCCCCAAAATGAAGTTAGCGCATACAAACAGTCCCGTGGGTAACTTCAGCTAATGAAAAATCAACACATTGACTGCATTTTTGTGGGGTAAAAACACAGAAATATATGTTTACCCCCCAACCCCATATATTTTTGGAAAGTACACATTCTACAGAATCTAAAATGGGTACCCATGCCTTTCTGCTCCAAACTACTGAGTCGCAAGGCTTTGCCAAATTTGGCGGTTTGGGTGAAATATCTGGAAATTGCCTCAAAGCTTCAACTTTCCAGCATCGTATTGTCCATGTATCATTACCAGCATAAAGCATCCTAAAAATAAACATAGGGGTCTACTAAACAGTTTGATGCCCAATGTGCATAGATATACCAAACTATGTGGCGCACAGAGACCCCCAAATGACAACATGTATAGACATTTTCACCGCTGACGCACTGGCTGCTGCAATATAACCACCCGGTGTGTGTATTATGCAACATTAGACCACCTAACAGTACAGAGACCCCAGAAAACCATATATTTTCAGAAAGTACACATTCTGACGAATCCAATATGGGTAAATAAGTGTTTCTACTGCAAACTGCCAAACTGCAAAGCAATGCTGAACATAACGGTTTTTATCAAATTTCTGAAAATTGTCACAAAGCTTGAATTTTACCCCATTATATGCCCCACATTTCGTAACTTATCAGCATAAAACATCCTAAATATGAACGCCAGGGGTCTACTGAACACTTTGATGCCCAATATGCATAGATATACCAAACTATGTGGCGCACAGAGACCCCCAAATGACAATAGTGTATATAAATTTTCACAGCTGACGCGCTGGCTGCTGCAATATAAGCACCTGGTGTGTGTATTATGCGACATTAGACCCCCCTAACAGTACAGAGACCCCAGAAAACCCTATATTTTCAGAAAGTACACATTCTGACGAATCCAATATGGGTAAATAAGTGTTTCTACTGCAAACTGCCAAACTGCAAAGCAATGCTGAACATAACGGTTTTTATCAAATTTCTGAAAATCGTCACAAAGCTTGAATTCTACCCCATTATATGCCACACATTTCGTAACTTATCAGCATAAAACATCCTAAATTTGAACGCCAGGTGTCTACTGAACACTTTGATGCCCAGTATGCATAGATATACCAAACTATGTGGCGCACAGAGACCCCCAAATGACAATAGTGTATATACATTTTCACGGCTGACGCGCTGGCTGCTGCAATATAAGCACCTGGTGTGTGTATTATGCAACATTAGACCACCCTAACAGTACAGAGACCCCAGAAAACCATATATTTTCAGAAAGTACACATTCTGACGAATCCAATATGGGTAAATAAGTGTTTATACTGCAAACTGCCAAACTGCAAAGCAATGCTGAACATAACGGTTTTTATCAAATTTCTGAAAATCGTCACAAAGCTTGAATTTTACCCCATTATATGCCACACATTTTGTAACGTATCAGCATAAAACATCCTAAATATGAATGCCAGGGGTCTACTGAACACTTTGATGCCCAATATGCATAGATATACCAAACTATGTGGCGCACAGAGACCACCAAATGACAATAGTGTATATACATTTTCACGGCTGACGCGCTGGCTGCTGCAATATAAGCACCTGGTGTGTGTATTATGCGACATTAGACCCCCCTAACAGTACAGAGACCCCAGAAAACCATATATTTTCAGAAAGTACACATTCTGACGAATCCAATATGGGTAAATATGTGTTTCTACTGCAAACTGCCAAACTGCAAAGCAATGCTGAACATAACGGTTTTTATCAAATTTCTGAAAATCGTCAGAAAGATTGAATTTTACCCCATTATATGCCCCACATTTCGTAACGTATCAGCATAAAACATCCTAAATATGAACGCCAAGGGTCTACTGAACACTTTGTTGCCCAATATGCATAGATATACCAAACTATGTGGCGCACAGAAACCACCAAATGACAATAGTGTATATACATTTTCACGGCTGACGCGCTGGCTGCTGCAATATAAGCACCTGGTGTGTGTATTATGCGACATTAGACCCCCCTAACAGTACAGAGACCCCAGAAAACCATATATTTTCAGAAAGTACACATTCTGACGAATCCAATATGGGTAAATATGTGTTTCTACTGCAAACTGCCAAACTGCAAAGCAATGCTGAACATAACGGTTTTTATCAAATTTCTGAAAATTGTCAGAAAGCTTGACTTTTACCCCATTATATGCCCCACATTTCGTAACGTATCAGCATAAAACATCCTAAATATGAACACCTGGTGTCTACTGAACACTTTGATGCCCAATATGCATAGATATACCAAACTATGTGGTGCACAGAGACCCCCAAATGGATATATAGTATATAAAATTTACAAGGCAAAACAAAATAAGGCAGTAAGAGTGAAATGCAAAAAAATCCAATAAAACCACAAAAATCAATGTTTTTTTTTTCCAGACTAGTGTTATCGGCTGTCAGAATCACAGTTTGAATATTTTAGCTGGGCCAAACAGGTTCTACGGCTAGAAACAAGTGAACACAACATATGCAGAGCTGAAAATGCAATAAAATGGCTAAAAATTCAATAAAATGGCTAAAAATGCACCAAAATACCCAAAATTGCAATATAATCACCGAAATAACATACAAAAGGTATTGCACAGTACGGTTAGCGAATACGCTATTCGTAATGGCAATAAAACATTTTTTTCAGCCAAAAAAAGAGACGATGCGATAAGAAAAAAAAAAAAAAAGCCACAATGCCATGTATGTGCGTGTGCGTGTGTACAAATGGTAAATTACATGTTATGTGCGCGTGTGTGCGTGTGCACATGTGTGTAAGTGCAGTGAGTGTAAGTGACCCCCCCAATCCCCAAAAATGTATGTGTAAGTGTGTGTAAGTGTGAATCTAAGTGTGTATTACTGTAATAAGTGTGTGTTGGTGTGTTTGTGTGTGTAATTGTTGCACTAACCTGAAAAAATCGCTGGAGACTGTTGCAGGCGATCAGGAAGAGCCCCTGGAAGACATCTGCCTCGTGGTTCCTGTCTGTGTTCTGTGGGGGCGGAGATCGACGATCCGGTGCAGGCTGCAGCAGCAGGACACGTAAGTAACACGTGCCTGCTGCTGTTTTTGGGCCCCTGGGCGATCGCGCCCCAGGGGCCACTCGATCCCCTGCTCTGCTCGTTGCCTAGGGGCAGGGGATCGAGCAGGAACGGAGCGAGCGGCTCTAACAGCCGCTCCTCCGCTCCAGAACCCGGAAGTGCTGCAGAACGTAGAATCTACGTTCTGTGGCATTTCAAGTTACTTTTCCACAGAACGTAGATTCTACGTTCTGTGGCATTTCAAGTTACTTTTCCACAGAACGTAGATTCTACGTTCTGTGGCACTTAAAGGGTTAATGCATAGGCTTTGTTGTTTTTTTAATATATATTTTATTAATAATATATAATAATAATATTTGTAATAATAAAAATGTTCAGGATAAAGTATATAGTAGTATTAGGTTATTGTTGAGAACCTGAGTGAGTTGTGGTAGATATTGCAGCAGCAATTTAATCAAAACATGATGCATCACCTTAAAACCACTATGCGTTTTATATTAGGTGATGCTGTAACTGCAAAATAAGAACATATTTATTGTATTTAGTTTGTTTTGCTATAGTTTATACAGGACCAGTGGCCAGCCTAATGTTGTATCTCCCATCATTCCCATTTAGGTGATCCCAGTGGTCGCCAATAAAAGGAAAACCATTTTAGGTTGTTTTAACCTTAAAAGCAAGCAAGTTGCAAGTAAAATTAAGTCCAACATCTTAATTTAATGTTCATCCCTCTGGTGTTTCAGTCTGGCAGCTCAGTAATCCAGGTGCACATTCTGAACTGTTACAACATTTATTGATACATTTCTAGGGTCGGACTGGCCGGGCCAGACCCCCTCTCCCAATATTCAGATTGTAGAAAAACTAAATTTGTTTCAGCTCTGCACGCTGAGCGACGCTGTTCGCGCATGTGCATGACACCTTTCATGCATGTGAGCCGAGCGGCGCCTTCAAGCAGGCGCGCCGTCACAGTAGTGGGGCCAGAGGGGGGCCCTGGACAGCAGTCCCAGTGGGCCCTGGACCCCAGTCTGACCCTGTACATTGCTCAGCAGTATCTATGGAATATTAGTAGCTATTGTATCAGTTATAACAGCTTGTGGGAGGGGCTTCCAGATATTAAAGGGTAACTTAACCCACTTGTTACTCACCACACGAAACTTGATGTAAAAATTAAACAGGAGATTTTTATTTACAGGACACAGAGGGTTCTTACATCATGCACACTTTACACACACTCCAGCACTGACTTCTTCAGACACATTCCGTTACAATTACTTCATAGTGGCCCGATACCTTCTGGGTGATATCCCTCCACTCTTCCAGGTTAGGACCTTTTCCATCCAATTCCTGTCCAGAGACCCAGGTGTCCTTCCTACCTTGTCCTAAACTTCCACTGATTCCCTCACTTACGGAGTACCCATAGGAAACTAATTCCACTTCCCTCCTTGATGGGGCCACAGCTGCCCTTACTAACTATCATCACTATCTCGTGCACCTAGTGCTCGATTTACTTAAGATCTTTCCTATTCTAACTTTTCCTATCTGTCAATGATGTCTCCACTCACCGACCAACTGATGTTTCTTCGGCCACGCCCTCCCATCAAGACAGCTCATCTTGGGCGGGGCACCTGCTTTTATAGCCCTTCTGTGTCCTAAGAAATAACACTTAAACTAAACTAAAAATCTACTGTCTACTGGTGGTGATTTACACAAATTACACCCAACAATTTTAAACACACATACATTTTACATACATGCACATTTTTGTCACTCAAAAAGATAACATTTCACTCACATAACACTCTCATCACTTTACACCCAAGCTGCCTTTAATAAAACTCGGGGATTCAGTTAAGCAGTAGTGATGTGCTTGGCCCTAACTTCCAGGTTCCTTTTATAGACCTGCGCAGGGAAGCAGGTGCGCGGCCATAAAACCGGAATCTGGAAGTCGGCTGTGTAAGGTGGCGGGTGGGGAGAGCAGGAAGAAGAGCTCGACCCAGACCACCCGCAAATGGGGGTTTGAGGTTGGCCTAAACCCGACTGACCCGCGGTAAACCCACAGGTCCCGCAGGTATTGGGCCGGCCCGCACATCACTAGTTAGCAGGGTCAAAGATAAGAAATATATCAACTTATGTATCAATTTAGAACTGTTTACAGAGTTGCTCAACCCCCCAGCTGCTTTAGACATAAGAAGGTCAAAAAGGAACTACACTTCAATATTAGAAAAACATAGAAAATAGCAAGCAACTGAAAAGTCTTTCTGATAAACTATCTGAAACCAACTGAACTGAGATGCTGAAAAGTGTTTAAAGGGTGGTTCACCTTTAAGGCAACTGGTTTTGATTTTCAATAGTCTATAGTATTTGCCGTTTTCTTCTGACTCTTTCGAGCTTTCAAATGGGGGTCTCTGACATCATCAGTAGCGTTCCTAGAGGGGGGCGGGCCCTGGTGCGTGACGCGCAGCCGGGCCCCGCCCCCCTCCGTAGGGCCCACATTTTCAGTGGCGTGTGGGCTGCCAGGGGGCCCTGAGGGGGTGAGGGCCCTGGCCCGCTCGCACCCCTGCTCCCCACGGTAGTTCTGCCACTGGACATCTAAATAACGAATGCTCTGGAAGGCTATGCATTTATTGTTGTTGCTACTTTTTATTACTCATCTTTCTATTTAGGCCCTCTGATATTTATGTTCCAGTTTTTAATTCAAATCAATGCATAGTTGCTGGAGTAATTTGCAAACTGAAGAGCTGCTAAAAAACTCAAAAAACACAAATAATAACAAATGAAAACCAGTTGCAAATTGTCTCCGAATATCACTCCCTACAATTTACTAAAAGTTAATCTAAAGATGAATAACTCCGAGGGGCGTGGCTAGCCGTACAACCAGCAGCACGCAGGCTTAGGGTGCTCCTGGGCCCTTTGTGCTTTTCTTAGGCCATCTAGGCAGATAACAGGTTTCACGCGGACCCTGCCGCCTCTGCCACAGTTCCGCCAGAGCCCTTGACCTGCATACCTGCAAAAAACGGCTTCCTGGGACTCGGCGCGGTCACTCTGCAACTGCGGCCTACAGCCGCGACGCAAGCCGGGGCCTCGCGTACCTGTTGGCCTGACGGCGCGCCTGACCGGAACACGCGCGGGCTTTCCTGGAGGACGCCCAGCTGGAAGGGGCAAAGCCAGGTAAAGGAAGAAGAGGGCTTCCATACACCTCCTGCACAAGGCGTACATAAGCCTATACCCCAGGAGCATCTGCCCTCTCCCTCCCCAGCAACTAGGGGAAGCTGGGCAGGAGCCGCAGGCGCACCGCTTGTACCTACTTAGCCATCCACGACTTTTGGGCCCTGCCTGCGCGCCTCACACAACCCACACCATAGCCACTTCCTAGAGAGAGGCCCTGGGAGTCCCTGATGCCAATAGCATATTGTGGTGCACCCTGCAGAACATACCTCCACCGCACCTGTAACTACTGCGACAGCAGGAAGGTCAATAAAATCCTCATTTCACTGTGATTCCCAGAGGTGCTGAAAGGACCCTCCAGTGACTCGCTGTAAGTGTGTGACCACTGGAGACCCTGAGGATACCCTATAATCCACACTAAATCTTGCTTTGTAACCTTAATGGATCCCAGCTCATGCACTTTTCCCTCAGCACCCCTTCATTGCTGTTGACACAGCTGGACACTGTATTCTCTCTAACAAAGTGACCTGTCTACGCTGCAGCTCTCTATCTATTATTCAGCAAAATATCAACCCAATAGTGCTGCTAACACAGTGTGCATTTCTGACACTGCACATCCACACAAATCTGTTTGACATAAAGTTTACATGCCAGACTAGAACGATGTGCTTCTGAGGGCTCCGTGGTGCTATTGATCCTGAGGATATACTAACCAGCTAATCAGCTGTAAATTTGAATTTGCTCAGCATTGCCTAACGCACACCTATTATGCGCAGTACTAGAGCACCGAAAAAGCCAAGTGAAACAATGCAGAAGATGGACCAGTTTGTAAGACGGCCTGGTCATGATGCTGCTGCACCTCCTTCTCCTTCTTCAGCACCGAATGAAGACGCTCCGGAGGCGGCATTTGCGCCAATCCTCGCTGCGATAGCAACCTGCCAAACAACGCTTACCACACACATAGAGGAGGTTAAGGTAGACCTTTCTCTGATCAAGGTGGATTTGCAGGCAGTTAGAGAGCGCACAACAGCGGTAGAAGCCAGGGTTAGTGCCGTGGAAGACATGTGTGCACCAATTCCAGCGCAAATTACCGAACTGCAGCAACAACTAAAGCAACAGGCTTCCCTCTTAGACGACTATGAAAATCGTCAACGCCGCAACAATGTACGAGTGGTGGGGCTCCCGGAGGGAGCGGAAGGGAATTCACCCACTGATTTCGCTGAAAGATGGCTTAAACATCTTCTGCCTAATGCACCCTTTACCACACATTACACAGTGGAGCGAGCACATCGGGTGCCAGGACGCCCTAGGCCTCCGGGGGCTCCACCGCGCTCCTTTTTGATCAGGTTACTTCACTTTCGTGACAGGGATGCAGCTCTCTCGGAAGCAAGGGCAAGAGGCCAGCTGGTGTATGAAGGGGCCAACATATCACTGTACCCCGACTATTCAACTTTTCTGCAAAAGCAGCGCAGCACCTTCACTGGCGTTAAAAGGCAGCTGCGCGACTTAAAGTTGGTTTACGCCATGTTGTACCCGGCTAAACTCAAAGTCGTGGACGCAAACAAAACCCACTTCTTCAGCACACCTGAAGAGGCCCTGAGCTGGATTGAAGCAAGACCTGGGAGAAGTCCCAGACCATAATCGTTTTTATAGAGACTCTTTGGCAGTTACATATCCTATCCTCAATACTTTCAGTTTAATTGCACCGCCTGAGAAAGAGTAAAGTCGAATACACGTACTTTTGGCTGTAATCCCTCTTACATGATGGTACTATCTGTGTCCGTCTTCCACCTATGTGAATCTCCGCGGAGCTACTAATACTCCCGTTTAGGTTGGGCAATATGAACAATAAAATCACTGCACAGAGAATCTTTAGGCGCCAACCACATTGCTCTTAACAGGTTACCTAGGAACAGGAGGCCGCTGCCTGCCATCTTTTTAGGCACTAATCTCTGATTTGGGATTTACAAGACATCTCGCATGGTGCATCTCGTCGCTTTTACCTTTGGATTACAAGATAACTTTTTGCTCTGAGGGTCACTTATTTCAACATGCCGTTAACTCATGACCTATCACCACGGAAGCTCCTCAACCACAACAAGATTTGGATCTAGCTTGTTGAGGGCAACCAAAGTCCCCAGTTGATATTATGTTTGGGGTACTAAGCCCGCCAGACTGTGAGGGTTGGGCAGGGTGGGGGGTAGTTGGGCGGGGGTTTGATTTTTATGTAAGTTGTTTTAACTATGTCTTTTCTGCCTTATTTCTGTCTTTTCTTCCTTCTTTCCTCCCTCTCCCTGGCTGGATAAATATGTGGGCGCATGACGGGCTGAAGAGTCGCAGGGTGTCCGGAAACCAGACACTTACTCGTCATAGCGTGAGTAAACATCCCTTCCACACAACGCCTAATGGCTATAGTCAAGTTAGTGTCTTGGAATGTTAGGGGCCTCAATGACAAGGTGAAACGGGCATTAGTGTTTAACTATGTAAAATCTTACACCCCTCATATTCTCCTGCTCCTGGAGACCCACTTAGTTGGGCGACGGGTCTTAGCTCTTCGAAAACCATGGGTTGCATACACTCACCACACTACATACTCAACGTATGCTAGGGGCACCTCGGTCTTGGTTAGGAAAGGTTTCCCATTTGACCTTATTGAGGTGCGTTCGGACAGGGCAGGCAGATATCAAATTCTGGCGTGCACTATAGCTGGATATCCTCTGCTTATAGTGAATATTTACATTCCCCCCCCATTCACAGAAACCATACTTCATGATCTAAATCAGATACTTCTACAGATGCCCCCCGCCCCGTTGTGTATCATGGGTGACTTTAACAACTGTTGTAACCCAATGTTAGACAGATTGTCCTCCCCTACAGTGACTACCTCTAAACTTGCAGATTGGGCCCAGGCATACAATCTGACTGATGTGTGGCGCTGGAAATATCCGGAGTGTAGGGAATTCTCCTGCTATTCTACTACGTATCAGTCGTTATCTAGGATAGATTTGGCACTAGTTACCTCGGATCTCCTCCCCAAAGTTAGAGAGATTAAATATTTGCCACGTGGAATCTCAGACCATGCCCCTTTGCTCCTTTCATTAGATCTTCTCTCCGACCCCGTACACAAAACTTGGCGGCTCAGTCCATACTGGCTGAAGGTCCCTAGCGTTGTCGAGGAGTCCACTGGTTCTATCACGCAATATTGGAGTATAAATCATGGCTCAGCGGCTCCTTCGACTACCTGGGAAGCATTTAAGGCAGTATCAAGGGGCTCCCTGATGGCAGCAGTTGCCAGAGCTAGGAATACCTCTAAGGTCACTCTACAACTCCTGGAGTCACAGGTTACCCAATCTGAAAAAGAGTACATTGACAATCCCACGCCACAAACACATGGGGAATTTGCAGCTGCTCTTAGGCGTCTAAATTTGCATAGAGTAGAACTAACAAAGAAACAACTCTTACATGCAGCCAGCAATACATTTGCTTATGGTGACAAAAATGGTAAACCTCTAGCTTTCCTAGCTAATCCTCCTAATGGTACCTCCGCTGTCCCCAGAATTCTCTCTTCCACAGGAGAAATGTTAACCTCCCCTTCTGAGATAGCCTTGGAATTCAGTAAATTTTACTCCTCTCTATACACCTCTACTGCGCATTACTCTAATGCTGACCTTCATGATTATCTTAATGAGATTCCCATCCCGAAAATTTCGTCTCAGCAAGCGCGGTACATGGATTCCCCAGTATCTCCATATGAGATTGCAGAAGCCATTTTATCTTTCCCCTCTGGCAAATCCCCAGGCCCCGATGGTTTTGTTATAGAATGGTACCGTATACATATACGTGAGATAGTGCCTAAATTGCATGAAACCCTGATGTATGCCTTTGAGAATTTCTCCTTACCCAAAACATTCTCGGATGCAACGATTGTGGTCATCCCCAAACCAGGGAAAGACCCCACACTGTGTTCCTCTTATAGACCAATCTCATTGCTCAACATGGAAATTAAAATTCTCGCTAAAATCTTAGCTAAGCGTCTAGTCAAGGTCGTGTCTACTGTGGTGGAACCAGATCAGACTGGTTTCATGCCTTCTAAATCTACAAGTTTCAACCTGAGACGGTTATTCCTTAATTTACAACTCAAACATGAAAATCTGGGCTCCAGGCTAGTGGTTTCATTAGACACAGCTAAGGCATTTGACTCAGTGGAATGGCCATATCTGTGGGAGGTACTGATTAGAATGGGGTTTGGTCCTTCTTTCACAAAGTGGCTTAAGCTGATGTATAGCGAACCAAGGGCATCCATCAGGGTTAACGGCATTGCTTCATCACCATTTCACCTTACAAGAGGTACTCGCCAAGGGTGCCCCCTCTCCCCGCTGATTTTCGCGTTGGCTATTGAACCCATGGCCATAGCAATTAGGAATTCCCCAAGAGTAAAGGGACTCATATACAAAACAATTGAGGAGAAGATCTCCTTATATGCGGACGATACGCTGCTATATTTGGCAGACCCACACGATTCACTCACCACTGTTCTCAGTATTGTTAAGAGATTTGGCAGGTTCTCGGGCCTCCAAATTAATTGGGATAAGTCCATAATCTTTCCCCTTGACGGACAACTCCCGGCAGAGTTGGACTCGGACTGCAGTCTTAAAGTGACAGATAATTTTAAGTACCTAGGGATAACGATACACAAAGACCCAACGCTATTTTTACAGCATAATTTATACACCTTACATCGCCAATTTAAGGACACACTTGCACACTGGGCTAAGCTTCCTCTCACGCTAATAGGCAGAATAAACATTTGTAAACTGATTTATCTTCCTAAATTTTTGTATATACTAAGTAATACCCCCTGCCACATACCTAAGAAAGTCCTACATGACATAGACCGCACGCAATCTGGATTCATTTGGGGTAATAAAACTCCCACTTTGTCCAGAGTCACTCTCAATGCCCCGCAAGACCAACTGGGATTGACCTCTCCCAATTATGAGCTGTACTACCTTGCCTCCCAGGCTTCCCATGCAGCCAGTTGGAAAGTGTTTGACGCAGACAACCCAGCATCCATAATAGAGGCACTATTTCTCACTTCTGTGGAAAGCCTGCATAATGCTTTATATAGAACTCATAAAGATATTGGCCCTTTACTACCTGTTATGGATGCCACTAAGAGAGCCTGGGACGCAATGGTGCAGCTCACTAAGGCTAACACCTCCCTTTCTCCGGACGCACCTTTATGGGGCAACAGTAATTACTCACACTTAGCTGCATTCTTAGAAGTGGGAACTTGGACTAAGTTGGGCCTAAAGAGGTTGTCCCAAGTATACACTGATGGGAGTCTTCACACACTGGCTACATTTCGTCAGACTCTCTCTCTACCTGATTTATCCGAATTCAGATACAACCAAATCAGCCATCTTTGCTCAACACAATTTCCAACTCCTCCTCTTCAACTACAGTACACGGAATTAGAAGAATTAGTATCTCAGCCCACTAAGATAAAACTCCTCTCCAATACCTACAAACACTTAATTTCCAATAGATATGATCCCCGACCCAGAGTGAAATATAAGTGGGAGAGTAGCGGGGTTATTGTGGACCCGGATGATTGGGAAGAAATCATAGACAATCTTTATATTCCTTTGGTGAGTGTTAGAGATAAACTTATACAATTCCGGATCATTCACCAAACATACCTCACTCCGCAGAAACTGTATAATATGGGGAGAGTGGCTTCACCCGGCTGTCCAAGATGTGGTGCTTCTGTTGCCAATTTTATGCATTTAATATGGGATTGTCCAGTGATACTCCGATATTGGAGGGCAATTGTGAACTTTATGGCTACTGAACTGGAACTTCCCCAAATACTTAGCCCTGCTACCTGTCTTCTGGGTCTCCTGGACTCCGTGATACCCAGAGTAAATACTAGATGTCTGATGAGGCTGCTCCTCTTCTACGCAAAAAAAGTGGTTGCCCTGCACTGGATGGGCCCAATGCCACCGACATTGAGTAGGTGGATTGGACTAATCAATTCACAATTGGAACTGTACAAACTCACGTATTTAGCCCGAGGATGCCCAAAGAAGTTTGACAGTATATGGAAACCTTGGCTCGAGTCGCCAGCCACATCAACTAACCAATGAACATCAATTTCCAGCCATACTTCCCCCCCTTCCCCCCTCTTTCCTTTTCTATCTAGCTTCTCTTCCCTCTCTCTTCTTTAAGTTGTAAAATTCAATAAAAATTAATCTTTAAAAAAAAAGATGAATAACTCCTTTAACAAATCAGATGAAAGTGAGTATAGGTGGCCAGACCAAGGATAACTTTCACACAGTTGGCCAGCTTTAATATATTGCAATACAGTATATCGACAAACAATCCCTGTTTTTTTTTTTAAAGGGGAAGGCATTTGTTAGTAGTTAAATACACAAAATGTCTCAATATCAGTTAATATATTGATAATGGGTTGAGCCTCTATTGTCTTTCTCTGTATGAATTTTGTAGTTGCAGCCTCATTGGACCCCGCCTTATGGTTTAAAAAAAAGTAGAGAGCACAACTTTCATTCTTTGTCCGTCTGACTTTCTTTAGCATTAACAAGATAAGAGTATGAAAGTCAGCCATATACTCCATTACTTTGGATTTTAACCTAAAGTATCTTCATAAGAAAGAATAGGTGGCTTCACATAAATGCTTTAGGGGTGGTTCACCTTTAAGTTAACTTTTAGTATGTTATAGAATGGCCAATTCTAAGCAACCTTTCAATTGGTCTTTTTAGAGTTTTTGAGTTATTTGCCTTTGTCTTCTGACTCTTTCCAGATTTCAAATGGGGGTCAAATAAGGATACAAATTTGTTGTTATTGCTACTTTTTATTACTCATCTTTCTATTCAGGCCTCTCCTACTCATATTCTAGATTCAATTCTTAAAAAAACGTGATCATTTCATGAGATTATTATTGTAATATATATATATGAGATGATGATGAGGCATTTTGATGTTTATTATTCCTTTTCATAAAGGGATAAAATGTTCAGATTTAAACAATGTTGCAGACACACATAATAAAGATGTTATGTTTACCTACATAGCATCTGTGGGTAGAAAAGCACAGTTGTTTGCAATAAAACCTGACAGACTAGTTTTTTTTTCTTGTCTGTTTTTCATTTTACGCAAGTCTGAATTCCTGTTAGAATCCCTCCCATTTTGTGCACACTGCAAACATGGACGCTGTTCAGAATGTCCTGAAGTTTTTCACTGACAATAAGTCGGCCATCGGTTATGGATTTATGACTCTTATGACCATCGGGGGACAGAGGTTGTTTTCTTTAGTTGCCTTCAAGTGCCCCTGCAGTCACCTAAACTTTATCTATGGGTCTGCATTCTTATTAGGCCCGGCAATTATTTTTTTTATTATTGGTTACTTTTTGAACAGTAGGACATGGAAATTATTTACAGGATGCTGTGTCAACCCAAAGCAATTGTTACCCAGAAGAAACCCCTGCTACTGTCTTCGTATTTTTATTCAGATCACTCTAAATGCCTTGATTCTTCCTGTCATGTGGATATCTGTAGCTCTGCTCAATGGAACATTTTATACCTGTGCTGTGAGTGGGTGGCAGGATCTGGAGAATGGGCACTTTTTGTGCAAAAACAAGTCAAAGCACTGCTTCGATGAGATATTTAAGCTGAGCTGTGACAAGGCATCCATGCCTCCTGCTGAGTCAGAAGAAATCTTGGCACTGCTGAATGCACAGTCTCAGGTACTGTATGAGCATGAATCAAAAATGCTATAATAATAATAGTCACTGTGCAAATATATTAACTTTATATTCTGTATGTACATGCTGCGCCATAGCTCACTGTTTACCTTTTGCTGAACCTAAATACCTTACACTTATTACATGTATAAGTGTTTCCATAATTACAGTGTAATTGTGTTTGTTTGCAAGATAACAGAGCATGAGCTGAAAGGCAAATGTCATTTTGCACCAGAAAGTGGTCAATTTAGTTTCCTGCTAGGAATCATGCCAGCTCTCACCCATTTAAAGGTGTGGACTGGATGGCTTTTAATATAAAAGCAGTGCAGCCTATATCAATACTGGTGTAGCAATACAAGCAAGCCTGAAGATTTAACACAAAGCAGCGTTATTTTTAATATACAAACTGGATATATTTATGCAGCAAAATATGTATAATCAAACAGAAAGCAAAAGAGTACATTTGTTTATGGATGTTTTATGTAGCCCTGAAGCTCATGGCCTACAGCAGTCTTAGAAGGATGGTTGTGTGAAACCGCTGCTACATGCATTTATAAAAACTGTAATAATGTATAATAAATATTTGTAGATATTCATTTGCCAGCACGCCATATCTTACAGTAGCTGCTTTGAAAGCTTCCTGAATAATCAAAACAACAGAAATAATTGTATGCTATTTGTCTGTTTCTCCCAAGGGCTAATGTGTCAGATAGCATGCACCCTTGGGCCAGTGTATGGCCACTTTTACTTTCTTACTTGTATACTTAATAACAGATTTCAATGGGTGCTAGGAGGCTTTTCAACAGGCCCAGATTTCATCACCTGTACAAAGATGTATGAGTCCGTAAGTGACAGGTATAGACAACAATATGCAGTATTTTGACTTGTATTGTCTTGTGTTCCAAAAGCTGCATAGATTCAATGGTGTTACCAGGGGTGATCCTGGCCCCTCCGTCGCCTGAGGCAGCAGCAGTTGCTGCCCCCCCCTCACCCGTGTGCTTACCTTTTTGCGCCTGTGGGGTCCAGGGGGTCCATGAGGGGAGCAGAGAGGGCCAGTACACTAGTGCAGAGAGTCAAACTGCGCACTATGCACTCGAAGAGCAGAATTACCAGGAGCGGCATTTTTGCTGCTCCTGGTACCCAGTGGGGCGCTGCCGCCTGAGGCGACAGCCTCAACTTGCCTCATTGCCAAGCGCCCCTGGGTGTTACTTTATCTTACAAAGCCATAGCAATAATAAATGTTAAGCAAAAGCATGATATTAGGAGTTCCAATGTTGTTATTGACCCCCAATAATGTTCTGGAAGTTAACCACTATAAAAATGTGCTTTTAATAATTTGTGGCAATACATGCTATTTTGCAGCACCATATGTGGCACAATATAACTAAGGCAAACACATGCAAGTGCTGTAGCAAATAAAAGAATGAAACCGAAAACTTAAAACAAAACATTATTGGTTTTTAATGGGGAGATTAGCGTGTAGCAGTGCAGTGACAATTACACTCATGATTTCATTATTTCTGGTCCTTCAATATTATACTGGGCTATTCTTGCTCTTATTTATTGTTAGAGTAACGACAGCGACTCTGAATCCTTTCTTGACTATATAACTCTTTGGACCAAATTCAGCAATATCTATGCAATTACATGGAAGAAAAAAGTCCAAATTGAGGGTTTTTGTCAAGGTTTCGCGTGAATCACTGCAATAACAAATGTTAATAATTGTCCCCTTTGTGAGGGAGAAATTCTTTGTTGCACTTGCCAAATCTCATAAACACTGCAGTTATTTTCAGTTAATTGATCTCTTTGTTTTCTTGCTCTTTAAATGTACCCCTTTTTCTTCTAGGTCCTTGGCTGGTGCCTCATACTGATATCAGCTGGTATCTCTCTTTTATCTACCTGCTATTTTAACTGCCGGTCTAAAGTAAGCTCACTACAGATGAAGTTCTGGAGAATCTACATTGAAAAGGAAAAAGAGAAATTTGACGAGTTGGCACTAGAATATGCCACCAAGCTGGCTGAGAGGAATCTAAGAAGCTTCTTTGAGAACAAAGATCCAGATCCCTTTGAGATGCCCAGCAACCAGGCATGGAAGGAAGTTTCCTCTTTATATTCGTTCAACAAAGAATACCAGTATTACAGTACTGTTCACAGATTTGTTGAGCATGGCATAAATGACAATGTAAATGGACATGGAATGGTTGACTTTGTGGATGGACATTAAACTGTGTAACAATTATTTCGAACTTCAGCCACAAGATACAGAAAGCAACCAATCAACTGTCAACAAGCATACAAATAGTGAAAACGTAATGTACATTTACATAATGTGGCCTTATGGATTCATCATTTGCTACAAAGGTGTTAGCAGCAAATATTTCCAGTTTACGAAAAATGGATGAGGATTTCACTCTAATCCAAATCAAGGCAACTCATTAACAATCAGACTTAAAGACATTTAATGAGACCAAGCCCACCAGCTTTGTTAGGTAACTGCAAAAAAGGGCAGCAGGATCTTCAGTCTCGTCACATAATGTTTCTGACTCCCTGACAGTGATTGCTCAGCAGGAGCATGTGCAGAATCTGGCACTAGCTCCCATAGTGGATGCTCCTGGTCAGTGATCTCAGGCAAGGAGACAGAAACATTATGATATAACATGATACATAGTCATATGTAGCTAAAATTGATGTCCAGGAGAATTAATTAATAGACATTGATGTGGTTGTAAAAAAGGTTTAGTTCTCCTTTAGGACAATGCCCATATGTTTGTTTAATAATATAAACCAATATAGCATTACCTTGGCAATAACGTCCACTGTCTCATTGTAACTTCTGCATTTTTTTATTCCAGTGTTTGCCAAAAAGTCTTCTATTAGTCTAATTCCAATGTTGTATCCCCTTTAAATTGTAAAAAGTAAATGTTAAATAGCAAAAAGAGACTGCATAGAAGATTTTCAAACTGAGTAGTGCAAAGCAATTGCAAAGAATAACACGTTGATTCCTTGTCTAGTTACACCTTTTACCATTTTTCAGTCTTTGTGCACTGGCAGACAGGACCAAGGCTCATCTGACTAAGAATGTACTGTACAGGTCCAGAGTCAGACTTTCATTCAAGTGTACTGAGTGGGTAATTCAGAATGTTTGCCCCCCCTGGCACTAAACGACTAATCTAGGTGGAAAAACATTTTAAATCATCCAGCATTCCAGTGCCCATAAATATACACAAACTATGTGCACTTTAAAAACAAGATAGATTTCGTCACAGGATTATGCTTCATGTTATGCTGTTAACTTGTGTATTATGAAAACAACATATGTATGTACCCATGACAGCATCTCTTTATTAATCTGAACCATATGTGCCCCTTTCTACTGCTACAAGTTTGTCTGGCTATAATAGAACACAACTAAGAAACCTCTCATAATCACTATTCATTTTAGTGAATTCCATAACTTTTAGTTATATATAGCGTTTAGCTGGCCATACATGAGATGCTACACAAACATATTTAACTTTTAAGATGCCACTTTATATCAATTTGTAAAGTTTTAATTTTGATACCCACTCATGGGAATGTTAGGTTCACTCAACTTGTATAAAAGTTTGTCAGTGCGAATAAGGTTGATTTTAATTTTTATATTGTGTATTGTACAGTTACAGTAAAATGAATGCCAGACATACAAGCCGAACAAAAGTGTTTTTCCTATTTAAAAGGCAAAGTAAAACCAGAAAATAAAAATTCTCTATATGCATTAAGATGCAGCATTCCTTTAGATTGCACTTTTCTAAAACTGCAATGGTGGTCACTGATGAGCAATGGAATGAAATGAACTGGAGCAATGGAATGCATCAGAAAGAGGTTTGTCTTAAACTGCATTCATCCATGCTTTTCATGGGTGGCATGTGGGCACCTAGAATGCCCCTAGCTTGTGTGTCATTAAGAACACAAAAAATGGGTGGCTTCGCTAAGTATTAAATATAGGTCTCACATCTGTGTCCATGTGAGCTGTGCTCTGCACCTTGTGCTGGATTTTTTATTTAGAACAAAATGCAGCTTGCACTTTTAGATGGGAGTGGCAAAATGCCAAAGACATTTGAATGATAACAGTCCATCTGCCTCGAAGAAAACATTTTACATACAGATGACAGTGACAGATGGTGCTTTAATTTTTGTGCATGCGTGTTCCTTTCATTGCCAGAATAACAACACCTTTTTTTACTAACAAGCATCCAACTGATTTGGTAAAGCAAATCACTCTGCTGACATTGCCATGGGATTCTTTAAATGTGCAATATTATATGATTGAAGTTGAATAATTTAAACCCGTTTAGAGCAGTGTTTGATGTGAGGCCCATTTGCAAATCTGGCATAGCTGTTCCAAATGGATATGAATCAATATCAGTCACAATGCATGTTTATTGATCAACAAAGCTTAAAATCAGTAGTTTTGGTAAAAATTAAGTAGTCTGAAGTAGAAGTGTACTCTTCCTCAAGACAGAAAATAGTAAATCTAGGCATGCACTTACATTGAATCCAGGTTTTTATTCACATCTTCATCTCGCTCATAATCTTTGCAGAGCTGTGCAACTAATGCACCATATGAGAGAACAAAGAGATCTCTGTTCTGAAATAAAAATAGATTATATTAGTCTTGCAGGATAAAGGCTTTTAAATATAAAATAGAATAGACATGGGGGCAAATTTACTAAAGGGCGAAGTGCAACTTCGCTACCCTTTGCCTCCCTGGGTGCAACTTTGGATTTTAGTGAATTTGAGCAGCCCTGGTGAAACTACGCCTGGTGAAGTGCGGCAAAGACAACGCTGGCGCAACTTCGGAGATAAGTAAATTTGCCCCATGGTATTTGAGGGCACTAGTGATGGGCGAATAAATTTGCCAGATATGGATTTGCCGCCTTTGAATAAATTAGAAACGGCAGCTAAAATTCGTCTGCGAAATATTTGTTGCAACAAAAAAAATTTGCAGGTGCATGCATAAAAATTGTTCACGTCAAAATTATTCGGACGCCCATTGACTTTAATGCGTTTGGACAAAACAGTTGCACATATAAATAATTTTGAAGCCCATTTACTTCAATGCGTTTCGAAAAATTTTCGGCAAAGTGAAACGGGACAGATTTGCCCATCACTAGTTATCAGTAGCTGGGAAGTACAATTTCTCAAAAAGGCACTACTAAGCTTTTCCAAGCAATAATCGCTAGTTAAGAAAGTGTACCAGGCGATTCATTGTCACACTTTTTCATTAAAAGCATCAAGAAAACTGACAGTCCAGTTTGGCCTAGTCTGACTTAATTCCCCCGACATGATGCTCTGACTGCTATTAAATCAAATAAGTGGAAAGAAGCCCCTAGAATAAAATGTGGCCTATAACAGGATTAGGGTTCTTTGATTGTCTGGTAGCACTGTAAAAAAACAGTGCTCCATTTAACTCATGAAATTAGTACAGATATAGGAAAGTGTCAAACCCACAATTTAGAAACTACTGTCCTGTAAGTATAATGTATAAAGTTAAACTAAAATATGTCATGAAACTGAAAGGCAACAGTATTGCCTGAATACTGTTGTAATGCAATGCAGTAATGACATCAAATGACACATGCATTGCATTATTTTGTAGCTATTTCTATAAATAATTCATCTACACTTCCTACATCTCTGGGGTAATTACATCCTGGAACACCGGTCTAAAGTTCCAAGTAAGATCCAAACGTCCAAGTTTGATTGGACCATATTGCAGGAGGACGCGATTAGTTAAGCTGCTTGACTCGATCTGATGCCCACAGTACAGTACAACCCCATTTAAAGTTTTTTAGAGGATCAGAAAAAAAAGGTGTAAAATCAGGGAAACTCTAAATTTGTGAAATGTATTATGCTGAGGAACTAAAAATATTATGTTAAATGAGAAAAAACTTCAAAGAAGGAGATTAAATTGAGGTTTCACTGTACATTATTTTTCTCTGTTCTGAAAACTATGTTTGGGTGGAAGGTCCCTTTAAGAAAAAATGTCAGTGCTCATGAAAAAAGTTAATACATAAATATTTTGGACCATATTTGCATATTCACAATACAGAATTCAGCAGGAGGACGCAATTAGTTAAGCTGCTTGACTCGATCTGATGCCCATTAGTGGATAAATCCACACAATCTTCTGACTGCAGTCCAAGTTGTGAATGCAGAGGATTTCTTATATTCGTTTGCATTAATTATATGGTCACGCTGTCATTGCACCCCCACCAATGTTTTAAAATTGTTTAGTGGTGAGCACAGAGATACAGAGATATAAGTAGGCCAGCTAGCTGACCAGCTTAGGCTCCATCGCGGAGGAAGGAAAGGGTTAGGACTTCAGCAGTAGAAAATATTTAGAAACATAGTTTAGGGGGCACAAGGGCTAGGTCCTTGATCTTCGTAAAGCGCTACCCTTTGACGTGTGCTTTATCATGTGCCAGAAACATAGGTATCCTCTAAGTAAAGAAGAGTCTGAGGAAGAAGGGCAGTGGAAGCAGCTAAACATTCTTTGGAACTATGGAACTGTTTTAATGACAACACCTATGGTCTGGTGTGAAGCATATGCAGATAAATCTGTTTCTGAGTTCATGTGCAAAAGTGGTGTGGGTATCCAATTTATTGACAGAGTGTTAAGACAAATATCTTCCAGTAAAGGAGGTGTGAGCTAAATTACTGATTCACCCTTATACTACAAAGTTATTACAACCTCATGTGGCACGCCATTATAACTGGTCATATATGCATTAAGTCAAAAGTGCCTTATTGGACAAACTCTGAACATTGCTAGGTGGACTTTGGTGGCTTTAGAAATGGTGACAGACATCCTGCAACTGTTCTTCATCAGATGGCTGTGAAATGCCACATGTGCCACAGTCCATAAAGGATTCCTTCAGCCAAATGCTGATTTTGCATAATGAAAGATACATTAAATATTTTCAATGGTTTTAACATTTTTTTGAAAATGTAATTGCTACTGAAAGTAATGTTTTTATTATTTATTGCATTTCACTGGGTCTGACTCACAATGTAACAGGAGCCAGTCCTCCTTCAGGAATGTAAATTAAATGAGAAATGCCATATTCTATGTATTTCCCTGGTAAGGCCTCATCTGGAGTATGCAGTGCAGTTTTGGACTCCAGTCCTTAAGAGGGATATAAATGAGCTGGAGAGAGTGCAGAGACGTGCAACTAAATTGGTTGGAGGGACGGAAGACTTAAATTATGAGGGTAGACTGTCAAGGTTGGGGTTGTTTTCTCTGGAAAAAAGGCGCTTGCGAGGGGACATGATTACACTTTACAAGTACATTAGAGGACATTATAGACAAATGGCAGGGGACCTTTTTACCCATAAAGAGGATCACCGTACCAGAGGCCACCCCTTTAGACTAGAAGAAAAGAACTTTCATTTGAAGCAACGTAGGGGGTTCTTCACAGTCAGGACAGTGAGGTTGTGGTATGCACTGCCGGGTGATGTTGTGATGGCTGATTCAGTTAATGCCTTTAAGAATGGCTTGGATGATTTTTTGGACAGACATAATATCAAAGGCTATTGTGATACTAAGCTCTATAGTTAGTATAGGTATGGGTAGATAGAATTTAATTAAAAGTAGGGAGGGGTGTATGAATGGATGCTGGGTTTTCATTTGGAGGGGTTGAACTTGATGGACTTTGTCTTTTTTCAACCCAATTTAACTATGTAACTATGTAACTTATTGCACCAGTTTACAGTTTCAGATCCTCAATTGCAGCAATGAACCAGAACTTCAAACTTGTCACAGGGGGTCAGCTGAGAGAATTTACGCATGCGTCCTGTCCGGCGCAGGCGCGGGCGCGCTAATGTGCGCCGGGGCGTGACGCCGGCGACGGGCGCGGGCGCGAAGGCACCGGCGGTGGTCGCTGGCGCAAGGACGCGGGCGGAAACGACTGTGATGGACGCGCTGGCGTCAGTTCCGCAACGCCAGCGCAAAGACGCCAGTTGGCGCCAAAATAACAATATTTAAACCAGATCCAGACTAAGATGCATTGCCTGGTTATTAGGTTGTTTGACTGAAACCCTAGCGTCTTATACTCCTGAATTCTTGTTACCGACCCTTGCCTGTACCTGGACTACGATTTCTTCTGCCTGTCTCGACTCTTCGGCCTGTCTCATCGTTTACGAATATCGCTGCCTGCCTTCTGACCTCGGACCTCCTGACCACGACTTTGCCTAATCCTTTTGAACTTCGCTTGATCGTCTCATTGGCTACTCTCCACAACCCTGCTCCCTGTTCCACTCCAGGTGGGTAGCGGTTGTGTGAGGCGCTTGTGGGTTCAATATCTACAGCTCCAGCTCCTTCTACGACTGGATTATACTGGTAAGCTTGACAGTATAACCAGGCCAGATGGATCCAGCTGAAGGAGCATCTCCGTTTGCTTTCCTGACCCAGCAGCTGTCTACCCTCACGCAAGCTGTTCGGGAGCTGCAAAGTGGCTACTCGCAGCTACAGGAGCACATTAGAACGCATCCGCCAGCTGTACTCCCTTCCACGGCTGCAGCAACTCCTCCTGCTCCAGCAGAAGTCCAGGTGATTACCTCGGAAATCTCGGAACCCAAGGTGGCCTTTCCGGAAAAATTCGCTGGTGACCGAAAGGTGTTCCGGAACTTCAGGAGCAACTGTAAGCTGCTGTTCTCACTCAAACCCCACACATACCCTACTGAGCAAACCCGGGTTGGGGTTATTATTTCTTTCCTCATGGGAGAACCACAGACTTGGGCTTTTCGTCTCATGGATCGCCACAGTCCTGTATTAGCCACAGTGGATTCCTTCTTTGACGCAATGGCGGTCATTTTTGATGATCCTCACAGAGCCACTACCGCCGAGGCTGCCTTGCGTGCCCTGAAGCAAGGGACCCGTCCAGCGGAAGATTACACGCTGGAGTTCTGGCAATGGGCGGACGATACTGAATGGAACCCAGCAGCACTAAAGAATCAGTATCGTTTTGGACTTTCATCCGAACTAAAGAATGAGCTAGCCCGTACTGGCATCCCCGACAGTTTGGAGGACCTCATCCTCCTTTCTATCCAATTAGATCAGAGGCTCAGGGAACGCAGAGAGGAAGAAAGGGCTGAGAAAGCGGGCCTTCCACCTCAGACTTGGATGTTACCATCCGCTCCTCCTCCAGTCCGAATGCCTTCTACATTTTCTCCAGCTATGCCTCCACCCGTCTTCAGTACAGCTCCGGAACCCATGCAGATTGGAGCCATTAGATCTGCATTAACTCCAGAGGAGCGTATCAGACGTCGCAGACTCAACCTCTGCCTCTACTGTGGACAAGCTGGTCATTTGCTTCGGGGTTGTCCGACCCGTCCAGCGGGTAAGAAGTCGCTTGAAAAAGACTTTACCTCTTGCCATGTTCCTGTGCCTCTCCTGACAGTTTCTTTGTCTTTACAGTGGGGAGACAAGCGGGTAGAACTCCAAGCAATCCTTGACTCTGGGGCCAGTGGGTGTTTTTTGGACAATAGAGTGGCACTACAGTTTCAGATACCGCTCCAGACCAAGAAGAATCCCATAGCTCTCCGTGTGGCAGATGGCTCTCTGATTACCTCAGGCCCTGTGGTGCAAGAGACTGTCTCACTTTTTGTTTTGTTGAATAAAGGGCATGCTGAAGTCATGAACTTTGATGTGGTTTCTTCTCCTTTATTCCCCGTCATCCTGGGATTACCCTGGTTGCAGAAACACAACCCGTCCATCAACTGGGCTACCGGAGAAGTAAACTTTCTTTCGAATTTTTGTTCTTCTCAATGTATTTCTTCTTCAAATAGAGTCTGTTCCTTATCCCCTGCCTCTGAAATCCAGGACCTTCTTCCTCAGGTTTACTGGGAATTTTCTGACGTTTTCAACAAAAGAGGGGCTGACAGGTTACCTCCTCATCGTATTTACGATTGCCCTATTAACCTTCTTCCTGGGGCTCAGATTCCTTTTGTACGAGTTTATCCTTTATCCGAGTCTGAACTCGTAGAGCTTCGTTCTTATTTAGATGAGAATCTGGCTAAAGGTTTCATTAGACAGTCTTCTTCTCCAGCAGGAGCCGGGATTTTCTTTGTTGAGAAGAAGGATCATTCATTAAGACCTTGCATCGACTACCGGGATTTAAACAAAATCACAGTCAAAAATCGTTACCCACTTCCTCTCATTCCTGAACTATTTCAACGTTTGGCGGAAGCTAAGATCTTTTCTAAACTGGATCTCCGGGGCGCTTACAATCTGGTCAGAATAAGAGAAGGCGATGAATGGAAGACGGCCTTTCGTACTCGTTATGGGCATTTTGAATACCTAGTCATGCCCTTTGGTCTTTGCAACGCCCCTGCAATGTTTCAACATTTTGTTAATGACGTATTCAGAGACTTCCTTGATATATTCGTCATTATATATTTAGATGATATTCTTGTTTTTTCTAATTCTTTGGAAGAACACAGACTACATTTAAAGAGGGTCCTGGCACGTTTGCGCACTCATCAGCTGTATGTCAAGATTGAGAAATGTGTGTTTGAACAATCATCTGTGGACTTTTTGGGCTTCTTCATTTCTCCTCAGGGTATCCAGATGGACTCCAGAAAAATTTCTGCAATTCTTAACTGGCCAATTCCATCTTCCAAAAAAGCTGTTCAACGTTTTATTGGTTTTGCAAATTTTTACAGAAAATTTATAAAGAATTTTTCTCAAGTCATCCTTCCAATTACTGAGTTGACTCGCAATAATCAAAAGTTTTTTTGGTCCACACAGGCTCAGGGGGCTTTTGAGAAACTGAAGACTCTCTTCACTTCAGGCCCAATCATCCGGACGTCTCCCTTCCTTTCATTTTGGAGGTTGACGCTTCAGAACTTGCGGTGGGTGCTGTGTTGTCGCAGAGAACTGGGATTCAAGAGGATCTTCATCCTGTTGCTTTTTTTTCTCGTAAGTTGGCCAAGAGTGAATGTAATTACGATGTAGCTGACCGTGAATTACTTGCCATCAAGCTAGCTCTTGAAGAGTGGAGGTATCTCCTTGAAGGGTCTAAACATCCGATTCTCATCTTTACGGATCATAGGAATCTAGAGTATCTACGTTCGGCCAAGAGGTTGAGACCTAGACAAGCAAGGTGGGCTTTATTTTTCATGAGATTTAATTTTCATCTCACATACCGTCCTGGGTCAAAGAACGTTAAAGCAGATGCGTTATCTCAAATGTTCTCTCCTGAAGAGGAGTTCCTCTGGCTCCTGAGACGATTTTAAACTCTAACAATTTCCTCCTGCTACAGTCTACTCTTATAGATGGAATTAAGGACGCATCCATAAACATCTCAGAACCATCATTATTTCCCAAGGAGGGGTTTCTTCTTCATCAAGGTAAAATTTTTGTTCCAGAACAAATGCGTTTAGAGGTCCTTAAGAATATTCATGATTCTGAATTGGCGGGTCATCCAGGTATCAAGAAGACCATTATCTCGGCTAAGAGATTATTTTGGTGGCCTGGGATGGCTAAAGACTGTTTTAAGTTTGTTTCATCATGTGAAGTTTGCACCAGATCCAAGGACTCTCATTCTAAGCCTATTGGTCTTCTTCAACCACTGCCAGTGCCTTCTCGTCCATGGGGTTCAGTTTCTTTGGACTTTATTTCTGATTTACTATTGTCCTGTGATTGTTCCACTATTGTTGTTTTTGTGGACCGTTTAACCAAGATGGCTCATTTTAAGTCGTTACCAAGACTTCCTTCTGCTTCTGAGACGGCCGATACCTTCATTAAGGAAGTAGTAAGACTTCATGGTCTTCCAGATGAGGTGGTGTCGGATCGGGGACCGCAATTCACATCACAGTTTTGGAAATCGTTGTGTGGAGCACTCAAGATTTCAGTGTCCCTTTCTTCTGCTTTTCATCCCCAGTCCAATGGCCAGACCGAGCGAACTAACCAGACTCTCGAGCAATATCTGAGATGTTATTCTTCGTACCTCCAAGACGATTGGGTGAATCTTCTTCCTCTTGCAGAGTTTGCTTATAATAATTCCCACCATTCTTCAATCAATCAGTCCCCTTTCTTCGCAAACTATGGTCTTCATCCAGTGACTTTTCCTTCTGCCATTGTTGCTGACATTTTAGTTCCTGCTGTCAAGGACCGACTAACCTTTTTGTCCAATAATTTTCAAAAACTTCAAGAAAATGTGAAGAAGGCTCAACAAAATTTCAAAACTTATGCTGATCGGAGACGGAGAGGTGATCCAGAGTCCAAGGTGGGTGACTGTGTATGGTTGTCAACTGTTAACCTTAAGCTCTCTTGTCCCAGTAGGAAGTTGGGTCAACATTTCCTGGGTCCCTTTCCTATTATTCGTCAAGTCAATCCTGTGGCCTTCCAGCTTAAACTTCCAGCATCCTGGCACATTCATCCAGTATTTCATGCTGCACTTCTGAAGCCGGCCTCAACGTTTTGTTTTCCTGGGCGTACGGCTCCTCCTCCGCTTCCTGTTGTGGTCGATGGGCAAGAAGAATTTGAGGTTGAGGAGATCCTAGATTCCAGATTAAGAGGTAAACGTCTCCAGTACCTGGTGAGATGGAAGGGTTATGGTCCGGAAGAGAATTCTTGGGAACCAGCTTCTAACATCCATGCTCCGGAGTTGCTGGAAAAATTCCATGGAACTTATCCTGGTAAGCCTTCTGGTTGTCGCGTCCTGAGGCCGCTCCTTGATGGGGGGCAATGTGAGAATTTACGCATGCGTCCTGTCCAGCGCAGGCGCGGGCGCGCTAATGCGCGCCGGCGAGTGACGCCGGCGACGGGCGCGAAGGCGCCGGCGGCGGTCGCTGGTGCAAGGACGCGGGCGGAAACGACTGTGACGGACGCGCTGGCGTCAGTTCCGCAACGCCCGCGCAAAGACGCCAGTTGGCGCCAAAATAACAATATTTAAACCAGATCCAGACTAAGATGCATTGCCTGGTTATTAGGTTGTTTGACTGAAACCCTAGCGTCTTATACTCCTGAATTCTTGTTACCGACCCTTGCCTGTACCTGGACTACAATTTCTTCTGCCTGTCTCGACTCTTCGGCCTGTCTCATCGTTTACGAATATCTCTGCCTGCCTTCTGACCTCGGACCTCCTGACCACGACTTTGCCTAATCCTTTTGTACTTCGCTTGATCGTCTCATTGGCTACTCTCCACAACCCTGCTCCCTGTTCCACTCCAGGTGGGTAGCGGTTGTGTGAGGCGCTTGTGGGTTCAATATCTACAGCTCCAGCTCCTTCTACGACTGGATTATACTGGTAAGCTTGACAGTCAGCATCTTGGAAAGTGTCTGTGAAACTCACATGCTCAGTGGGCTCTGAGCAGCAGAAAATTACAGTAGGTCAGACCTTATATTGTGACATTATTGTGACATTTATATTTTATGTGCACTGTATATTTTGAGTCTGTCCCTAAGCTCAGTAACGGACAGTAAAACAGATCATGTGCAGTGAATCAGTAGAGAAGAAGATGGGGAGCTACTGCAGCATCTTTGGAGGCACAGATCTCCCTGCTAAAGGGTTGTGGTTGCCTTAGGTTGGTACAGAAGCCCAAAGCATAATGTACAACATTTCCAGTCTACTTCTTAGTTAAGCTTTAGTTCTCCTTTAAGTGGCTTGCAATATGTTTTCAGGAGTTACAGCCAGGAGTGCAGTTATATTTGCAAATTATTATTGAGAATTTTTAATTCATGTGCATTATAATTGATAATTACTTGGAATTACAGTACAACCCCATTTAAAGTATATTTAGAGGATCAGAAAAAAAAGGTGTAAAATCAGGGAAACTGTAAATTTGTGAAATGTATTATGCTGGGGAACTAAAAATATGATGTTAAATGAGATTAAATTGAGGTTTCACTGTACATTATTTTTCTCTGTTCTGAAAACTATGTTTGGGTGGAAGGTCCCTTTAAGAAAAAATGTCAGTGCTTATGAAAAAAGTTAATACATAAATAAAAAATAAATAAATAAAAAGTGTTTGCTTAACAGAGCTTTTTTGGCTGATTTTCTGTGCTTATATATCAGCAGATTTATCATATACCCATTTTGAAAAAGCAAACTAATAAAAGAAAAAAATAAATAGCACACATGGAGACCAGCTTGCTATAGAGGCTATTTACTATGTATAAGCATTGGGCAATTTGCAAAGTGCAAGAAACTGGGGAAAATAGCAGCACCTCTCTCTGAATGTAGCACTTTCTGCATTTGAGAGCACTGCATTCAGGTGGTAAGCACCATATGTGCCGAGTTTGCATGTAAAATATGGGGAGGCCTATTTATTAAAGCTTCACTTTTTCTCACAATATAAAAAAAAATGTTCATTCAACCAAACTCCCAAACCCAATTAATTTAATTTACAAATAATTATTCTCAAAAAAAATCGGTGCAAGAATAATCGGTGACAACATTGTACAACAATTGGACTCATGCCACTTTTTCAAGTTGTCACCTAAAAAATTAAACAAAATAAAAATTAAATGGCTCAAATTTTGAGAAACTAATATAAATCAATTTGCATAAGCTACAGTGATAAAGTGATAAAAAAAACAGCCATAATGTGGAAATGCATAAAGGACAGTGCACTATACACAGGGCATTTATACACATTAAATCACATGCTTTGTTTTTACACAAACTGTACATACAATATGATGTGCTGAAGCAGACGATGAGACAGCAGGTAATTGCCAGTCCTGTAAGACATGAAGACACAACAATAATACAAATGTGTTCCTATGCAGAAACATTACAGGTATGGTATCTATTGTCCGGAATGCTTTGAACCCGGCGTTTTCAAATTTGAGGTTTTTCCATAATTTGGCACCATGACTACAAGCTACCAGAATACTTTTAAATATTAATAAAATCTCCTGCCTGTATCCCATAACTGTATTTAGGTATGTTAGGATCAGCAAAACTTGTTTGTACTTACATTAAATTCACGAGCGGTGAAATTGCTTAGATATTTCCTTGCCACTCTCTTTTCCAGTGATTTGATTGTCACTTTGTAGTTTATAATGTGCATTAGATTGCTTGCAAACCACAATACATTAATATTTAACAGCAGTAAGTGGCTGAGCAAATTTGGATGTGACACAAAGCAGTTATGGAAAAATCATAAGCATTTTAGCTATTTGAATGCAAGCCAGCCATGTCTACATTACATCTGACAATATAATGTTTCTTGTGCAAGGTTTCTTCAGCATCACAACATTAATTATATATGTACCTTTGTCATTTCTATATTGACTAATGACAATGCTACTAGGATCATTTGCTCAACACCATCTTCTGATGAGGAACTGAAATACCCATAGCCAAAGGCAGATGGTTCCCATCCTAAAGTATACACTAACTTTACTACAATGCCTTGAGAAAGGGTATTGACTTGAGGGAGCAATGCATATTTTTCTATTTTCTAGATCCTGACCTCACTTTAAATATTGCGTGCCATTTGGGGTCCCAGTCTTTAAATTGGATATTATCGAGTTGGAAAGTGTGCAGAGATGCACAACTAAACTGAAAACAGGAATGAAAAAAAATAATCTATACCAAAAGTAATACAGTTCATTTATTTTATATATAGTGGGAGGTCATTATGCAGCTTTAGACTTGAGGAACAGAATTTTTACCTTAAACAATGGGGCACATTTACTTAGGGTCGAATATCGAGGGTTAATTCACCCTCGATATTCGACTGTCGAAGTTAAATCCTTTCGACTTCGAATATCGAAGTCGAAGGATTTGGCGCTATTCGTTAGATCGAAGAAATAATTGTTTTAATCCATCGATCAAACGATTTTCCTTCAATCACAAATTGGCTAGAAAGCCTATGGGGACCTTCCCCATAGGCTAACATTGAGGTTCGGTAGGTTTTAGGTGGCGAAGTAGGGGGTCCTTTTTTTCTTAAAGAGACAGTACTTCGACTATCAAATGGTCGAATAGTCGAACGTTTTTTACTTCAAATTGTTCGATTCGAAGTCGTAGTCGAAGGTCGAAGTAGCCAATTCGATGGTCGAAGTAGCCAAAAAAATACTTCGAAATTCAAAGTATTTTTTATTCTATTCCTTCACTCGAGCTAAGTAAATGTGCTCCTATGGGTCAAATTCACTAACCTGCGGAAATTCACCAGCGACGGCTTCAGATCGCCACACTTCGCCAGGCGAAAATTCACCAGGACAACACTAATTCACTAAAATGCAAAGTTGCGTCCAGGGCGCCGAATAAAGGCGAAGTTTCACTAGCGTTAATTCGGCAAGCAAAGCGCGGTTGCGCTAGTGTTGGCTAATTTGCATACGGCGGGAAGATAAATTTCAATGGGAACCTTAATAAAAGAAAATAGAGTTGTTATAATGCCCTACATATGTAGCCAGTGTATAGTTTATGTGCCATATGTAAGGAAATGTAGGGGGGAAGCCAGGTTCCCTAAAAAAAATTTATGATCTTTTGCAGCCTATCACCCTGAAAAGTTTTTTGGGACATTTTTCACATTTTTTTGAGGAACTCTAATCTACTCTATTGCACTTGACCTGGAAGGCAAGTCTGGCGCAAGAGGTAACGTTCATTAAAATCCGCATCTTAGTGAATTACGTAGTTACGTCCATTCGCCAGAGCGAAAATTCACCTGGCGTTAGAGTGCGAAGTAGCGCTACAGTCTATCTCCTTCGCTAGCGAATTTACGCCAGTTAGTAAATCTCTGAAGTCCCGAAATGAAGTCGCTCTGGCAAATTTTCCCCAGTGTTAGTAACTTCGCCCTTTCGTAAATTTGCCCCTATAGCGACATTTCACCAGAAATCCCATCCGCAGGGACATTGCCGATTTACAGATGCAGACGACAATTCGCAAGTGATCAGGACCATTGCTACTGTTCATTCGCACTCTATCACCAGGCACCTTTTCGCTCTGGTGAATGGTCGGTACTCCGCAAATTCGGTAAAGTGCTAATTTTACTTAAAGTTGCCTCTTTCTCCAGAGTTTCTTTCACCACCTCAGACCAGGTTATCTACTAAAATGAAGCTACATCTTCCTCAATCTTATGTCACTTACATCATATCCTGTCTGTTGCAAATGCATTAAAGTTGCAAAAACACTAGCGACTTTTCCTTTTTTTAAGCAGGATTGCCTGCAAAAGTCCTAACTATTGAACTTTTTTGGGTAACATTTTCCCCCAGACATTTGAGGACATGAAACATTCATTTTAGAGTGTGCTCATGTGTAGGGCATTATAGGATCTCTTTTCTTTAGTCAGGTTCCTTGGACATTTGTAATAAAAAGTGGCCACTTCAAGCATTTGCACCAACATCTTCAATAAAGACGTCCATACGACTTTAATGTACCCGCCCTATTCAAATTGACCTAAGCATAAGAGGACTAACGACGTTTCGCTAGGCAGATTGCTAGCGACTAGCAAAAAGTCACCAGCATACGGACCCAGGATGCAACTTTGCATTTTAGTGAATTAGCGTAGCGGTAACCAATTTTCGCCTGGCGAAGTAGTGCGAAGTGTGTGAAGCTGTCGCTGGCCTAACAAAGGTTAGGCTGTGCAGTGCCATGGAGGATGGTGTTATGATAGCAGGCTCCCTTGATGCCTTTGGTTTGCACATAATAATATAATTATAGTTACTTTTGCATATGAAAGTACATTTAATGGTGAAATACCCCCCTTACCTGATATTTTGCAAATGTATTAACTTTATAAGCCCAAGAAAAACAAGATGTATATGACAGTCTCAAACTATTTAACAAAATAATAGTTTTAAATTTTTTTTGGGGTACCCGGCTTCCCCCTACATTTCCTAACATATGGCACATAAACTATATAGTGGGCACATGTGCTGGGCAATATAACAACTCTAGTCTATTTTATTAAGGTTCCCTGGGCTTGAGTAGTGTAATGTATTGGCTGCAACATATTCGTCCATTTAACTTTAACTTCCCATTGTTTGCAAATTAGCCAACGCTAGCGTAACTTCGTTTTGCTTGCCGCAGTAATGCTAGCGCAACTTTGCAAGCGTTCGCGCCCTGGACCCAACTTCAAATTTCCGTGAATTAGCATTGTCCTGGCGAATCTACGCCTGGCATAGTGTTGCGATGTCAGCGTAGCCGTCGCTGGTGCAATTTTGGAGGTAAGTAAATTTGCCCCCTGGTTGGCAAGATTTAGATACTACACAAAGCTGTAATATCCATACAGAGTGATTTTAGGGAGAGTACATGTCTAGGGGAAAAAAATAAGTAGTTGTTTTAGCAATGTCCTTGTAACAATGATCAATATAAGTTAGTATGAAAAAGCAGTATGCTTCTGCTCCAAAGCCTTTACCTCTAAATATAAATGTACTTGAGGTCTGCCACTTAATAAATAATGTAGGTTAACCATGGCCCAGAATAACACTGTAATTTTATTATTGACGCACTTATTTTGGTTTAGAATTGTCATTGTGTCAAATTTTATGTATACAGACAAGCACAAGGGCACACATCTCAAACAAATATGTAATTAGATTTAAGTAAAACGACAATAATCCCAAAAGACTGCAACTAGGCATTCTCAATTTGCTGGTAAGTGTATTATATCTCTTATACTGAAACTTCACAATGCAATGTTCTTTATACCCACCATAGCCATGGACAGGTCATTTACAGTACTTGATTTTTTTTAACTACTGTGTTATTCTAAGGAGATATAAAATAGAAACATATATTATATGCCTTATCTTGCTAAATAAACGCCTTAAATAAGCCTCACCTTGCTAAATAAAATACTGATCACTAGTGATGGGCGATTAAATTTGTCAGGCGCGAATTTCCGTGTTTTGCAGTTTCAGCAAATACATTTGTGAAACTGTCGTGAAAATTCTCCAGCAAAAAATCCACCACGTCTAAAAATTTGGACAGAATAGTCGCACGCATTGTCGTACGTCAAAATTATTTTGACGCCTAGGGCCGGACTGGGAGTAAAAAGCAGCCCGGCCAAAAAAATCAAAGCAGCCCACATGTAAACACACAATGGTTTTGTACGTATATATTGGGGTAAAACTGCAAAAATTATGTGCATAAAGAACTGCCTTTCTCTCTTAACTGTAATTAATGTAAAATATTACAGTTATTAATTAACTAATATTATTACATTATAGTACAGTAAAATATTCTTTACTGGCACCACACAAATCTAGTGTCGTTATTAACCATTTTGTTGATTTGCCATTTATTATAGGCCCTGAACATCTTATTTAAAATTACAAGGATTCAATAGTTTACCATTACAGTAGGGAGTACATTACTTCTTATGATATTCAAGTGATACTCAGAGTTCCCTGTATAACTCAGCCTGCAGCCTTGTGCCTTTATAAGGTCACTGAACAACCCCTCAGTGACTTCTAATATCCTTATCATTTACAGTAGGGGGTAGATTATCCCTTATACCACAAGTGTACTCAGTTGTGGCTGTGTGGAGCTACAGCTTGGCCAGCATTGCTACACTAGTCATAAACCATATAATTCAATGGTGCATAGCAATTTGCATAGAAAGGACTTTCTAAATCGAATAAAAGAACAACAATGCTTTGAAAAATACAACTATAAGATACCTAGAAAATAACACCAAATGTTTTTATTTTAAAACAGATGTTTCCAGCTTTCATAGTTGGTTCAGCTTCTCTTTCAGGTTCCCTTAGTTCATAACAATGTATATAAGTCTTCAATCAAAATATCACATGAATTCACCAAGGGGCAGATTCACTAAGGGTCGAATTTCGAAGTTAAAAATACTTCGAAATTCGACCCTCGAATTGAAATCCTTCGACTTCGAATATCGAAGTCGAAGGATTTAGCGCTAATCCTGCGATCGATCGATCGAAGGATTTTTCGTTCAATCGAACGATTAAAAGGATTTTCGAAGGATTTTAATCCAACGATCGAAGGAAAATCCTTTGATCAAAAAAAGGTTAGCAAACCTATGGGGACTTCGGTAGGTTTTATCTGCCGAAGTAGGGGGTCGAAGTTTTTTTTAAAGGGAAAGTACTTCGACTATCGAATGGTCGAATAGTCGAACGATTTTTACTTCGAATCGTTCGATTTCGTTCGAATTCGAACGAATTTAACCAATTCGATGGTCGAAGTACCCAAAAAATACTTCGAAATTCGAATTTTTTTCATTCGAATCCTTCACTCGAAGTTAGTGAATCTGCCCCCAAGTGTCTTTGATAGCAAATAGAAATTGTAAAACTGGGGACCCAACACAAGCCAAACTTCAAATAGTGTGTCAGCGTTTATTGTGACGGGCCCAAAAAAAAAAGCAAGTTGTAGGGACCCTATGCCATATTAGAGCAGACTTACTGTGATGTGCTCCTCTCTTGCAGCCTGCCCAGCTACCTTGTTCCCTAAATCTGTGCATGTCCCTGAAATTTTTGCTCCTTTCTCTGACTCTGCCCCCGACTCTGCCCCCATGCTCCGTGCAGCAGCAGCACATAGATGAGATCTGGATGTAATCCAGTCCCACACGCAGGCTGCCTATTATACTGTAGTGCTGGTATTTTTTTCTTGTCTTCTTTCAAGGCAGCGCAGGGAGGGAGGTGCCTGGGAAGACACAGCTGCTCTGTTCAAGAGCGGCCCACTTCCACAAAAAGTAGCGCGGCCCCTCAGGCATTTTCCCGCACGGGCACATTACCAGTCCGGGCCTGTGGACGCCCATTGAATTTAATGCATTTGGCAAAAATAGGTGTGCGTATAACAATTGTCATGGCCGTCGAAATTGAAGCACGTCAAAATAATTTTGACTTCAATGTGTTTCTTGATGTACAAATTTGCCCATCACTACTGATTACCTGCAATGTTCCCTACAATTTTGTAGACTGTATGCACAAATATTTTCCTTTGTGGAAAATGTGTATAGAGTACGGCATTATATATGTTTGCATACACAAGTTATTGTAAAGAACTGCAATGTAAATGGAATTATCAATATGTGAGAGCACCAAAATTATCAACCTCTGCCACTCAATAACCATCTTACATAGATAACTGAGTTTAAAGGAAAAAATATGCTCACCAATTATTCATTTAAAAGAGCACAACTTTTAAATAGCTTTAATTCTGAATTACACATTCATGACCATAAGATACTGAGTGGAAAAGTTATTGCTTGGTAAAACTAAATAAGCATTCCACCATTTTTAATTACAATTTTCCATGTTACAACTCAAAAACACATTATTTTAGTAAATAACCCACTCTTCCCATTTTTTTTTCACTTGAATTTTTAATATTTTTTGGGTTAGAAATAGAAAAGAACAAAGATCACTATACACAGCGATTAAAAGAAAATAGGAAAAAACAAAACAAAAAACAAACAGGTAAATAGGGGGGGTGATAGTATATAAGAGGGATAAAAGGGATGGGGAAATAAGAGGAGGGGGATCTCTCCAGACAGTAGGTTGATTGATTCTTCTGGCTGCTTTTGTTTTTGTCTTTATTTATATTACTGTACCTCTACTAGTCCAAGTGTTTAAAATTCCATTCCTTCCCCCGTTGCTGGAGAGTTTGAATTTTGATGGAAGACATTTTGCTCTTGGCTATTTGATATTTCAAAATGGAAGGTTGGGGTCAATTAGCTATACAAGTTCTTATTTTCCTTGTGTAGTGTTGTTAAAAGAGACAAATGCCTATGTTATTATACGGAGCAGGTGCCAGTGTTATTATAGGGGACAAGTGCCAGTGTTATTATAGTGGACGGGTGCCAGTGCTATTATGGGAAACAGGTGACAGTATTATTTTAGGTGGCAGGTGCCAGTGATATTATAGGGGACAGGTGGCCATGTTATTTTAGGGGACAAGTGTCAGTGTTATTATAGGGGGCAGGTGCCAGTGTTGTTATAGGGAACAAGTACCAGTGTTATAGTATGGGACAAGTGCCAGTATGATTGTATGGGACAAGTGCCTATAATATTATAGGGGGGCAGGTGCCAGTGTTATTATAGGGGGCAAGTGCTGTGTTATTATAAGGAACAAGTGCCAGTGATATTAAAAGGGGCAAGTGCCATTGTTGTTATAGGGGGCAAGTGCAAGTGCGCTCTAGAAGACAAGTGCCAGTATTGTTATATGGGGCAAGTGCCAGTGATATTATAGGAGACAGATGCCAATGTGTGTGTGTAGATATATATATATATATATATATATACACACACACATATACACATATACATACACATGAGAGGGTTCCGTATTCACAACATACCAACGATTGGAAGATCCAATCCGGATTTTTGTAAGAAGTGGATTGGAGTATTGAATAAATGTTCACTGGATTTAATGATATTGGTTATTGAGGAGGTTGCGGGGGAGCTCATTAAAATACGTAAATCCCTGGTTGCACATGAAGCGGAACATGAAAGATTGCTAAGAGTTGAACCACCTAGTGCTGCATTAATTAAATCAGGGTCACTCATTGAATCTTATAAGCAAGACCTCTTACGCTTTAAGAAAGAAAAGCTGAGACGGGTTAATGAAGACTATTCTAATTGCCGTGTATATAGATGGTTGAGTGGCGAACGTGACACAACCCAATACCCTGGGCGTACATTGCGTAATACACAAACTTGTGAAACCTTTAAACACAATACATAATAGTTTTGGAGACTCCGACGGAGAGGAATTACCGGCAGCTGCACCTCATAACATTATCAGTGATTTGGATGGAGCATTCGCGCAAGACCCGCTGCCTTTTTAAGATGATCCTCCACACACGAACGACAAACCATCTTCTGGACGCGGTCGAACAAAAAGTACCCCACGCGGAGGGGGAAGAAGAGGAAGGGGTCACAGACTGTAGAATTATCGATCTACAATCTTTCACATCATACGCTAACGGCTGCGGAAGAGAGTCTGCTTCGGAAAGGTTTGTCATTTGTCACTTGTGACTTTAATGAACTAGATTGAGAGATTGATTTCTTTAAATTTTGTAGGGGGATTAATCTTAAGGATCACTTTAAGGATAAAACTGAGATTTTACCTGCTTCAACGGATTTGTGACAAAAAGGTCTGTTGCCCCCCCCCCCGCTTATCAACCCAACAATTAAATTATTTAAATATTTAAACAGGCTGTCGAACGGGACATATTAAAGGGCTGCCCATGTGAACAGCACATATTGAAGTCTAATATCTCCAAAGACGAGAAGGCAGCAATACAAACATTAATGGACGATCACAGTTTAGTGATACATCCTGCTGATAAGGGAGGGGGGATGGTACTACTAAATTATATTGATTATCGAGATGAAATTTTGGGACAGTTGGCGGACACCAAAGTGTATAGACTTTTACCAAAAGATCCTGTAATACAATTTAAGACCCAGGTGGATGGGATAATTGATTTGGCCCACAATGAGAGCATTATTAATAGTCGGACAAGAGACTACCTTAAACAAGATTATCCGATTTGTCCGGTGCTAAACGCTTTACCTAAGATACATAAAAGCCTTTGTAAACCACCTGGTCGCCCAATAGTATCGGGCAGGGGATCTCTGCTACATCCTATTGGAATATTCTTGGATAAGATCTTACAACCAGTGGTTCAACATACCCCGACATACATAAAGGATACTTGATTCATTTACTTGAAAATTTGCGGACATATTCCTCATGTGGAAGGGATTGATTCAGTGAAACGTTCATTATTGGAATTTGTGCCATATCACGGCCCCCCAATTACATTTGTATTGGAACTATTATCTTTAGCCCTTACACTTAATTATTTTCGATTTCAAAATGATTTTTTCTTGCAGGTAGTGGGGACGGCGATGGGTGCTGCCATGGCGCCCGCATATGCCAATCATTATATACATCAATCGAGAAAAACATGATAATTCCCAAATATGGGGAAAAGATGCTCTTCTTCCGTCACTACATCGATGATATCATCTTATGGTGTGGCACGGAGGAAGAGTTTCAAATAATGGCTAAAGAATTAAATTCTTTGGATAGCTCAGTGAAATTTACTAGTGAAATTCACAAAGAAAGGTTGCATTTTCTTGATGTTGAACTTTGGGCACATGATGGCGCCATAGAGTACTCCCTTTATCGTAAAAGCACGGACAAGAATAATTTATTACAATATGGTAGTTGCCACCCAGGCCCTATGAAAATATCTTTACCAGTCTCCCAATTCTGCCGAGTATTTAGGAATAATTAAAATCTGGACGTAGAAGAAAAACAGGTCCATCAAATGTGGTCTCGTTTTAGAGAACGTGGTTACCCGGAGCAAATTTTGGAATGTGCCCTTACTAAAGCCAGGTCATGGGTTCAATCATCCAAGACACAGAATAAGGATTGCCCTAATATAATCAATAGTTCGAAATATAATACACAGTCAAATAAGGTCAATAAGGTTATTAAAGATCACTGGGGCATTATTACTGCAGATGGAGACCTTAAGAAAGTTATTCCGGAAAAGCCAATGTTTTGTTATAGAAGGGGCACTAGTTTGAGGGACCTCTTGCTAAAAAGTGACCTTGTTAAATGTTATCAAAAACCACGGGGTACTTGGCGACAAGTGGATAAGCCTGGTTGTTTCCGCTGTCCGCTGTGTGTAGACACATGAGCCCAGGTGACAGTTTTCTGCATCCACAGACAGGCAAGAGATTTTTAATTAGACAGCATATTACATGTATGACCACTCACGTGATATATTTAATAACCTGCCCCTGTGGTTTAGCATATATAGGTAAGACTGACCAGACCTTGCGATCACGAATGGATGGCCACCGCTCTGCTATAAGCACTGCATTTAGAGATGGATATACCAATAAACCGGTGGCCAAACATTTTTTGGTATTTGGACATAGGCTACCCACTTTTCGATCCATTGCAATTGATCATGTTCGACCACTAAGAAGAAGGGGGGGGGGATATATCTAAGCTGTTACTTCAAAGAGAAGTTTTTTGGATGAAAAAGTTAAACACAATGGTACCAGCAGGGTTAAATGAATATTGCTCTTTTTTATGCTTTTTGGATCAGCGATAGATGAAATGCTATAAGATAGTTTGCTGTTTTTCCTTTAACTTATATAAGATTTATTTGAATATTGTTTAAATAAATATCTCTAGTTTGTGACAGTATTTTGTTGCTAATGGTGAAAGAGCCTTAGTGACTAACTCTAGATTGACTATCCTCTGATACAGGGTTGTGTTTCCTGTCACATGGGTGTGGGGAGACACGCTGTTGGGTGAGTGGTTTTGGTTTTACAAATGTTTTATGGTCTTGAGAAAGGTCTTAGGAACAGACCGAAACGTCAACCTAATTTTAAATATGTAAAATAACATTTTGGACTTTTTAATTCTAAAAACGTACCCAGCGTGCATCTATATTTTTTGGATTTTTCTATTTATGGCATTTGTGGATAGCACCTGAGTCAATTAACGTTGAAGGTGTGCTGGATGAAATTGGGACTATATTATAAATGTATTTATAAATATATATTTATAGAAGCAGTGAAATCCAATGATGATATTTAAAAAAGATATTAATAGTAATTTGTTTTACTCATAAAAAAGCCTACAGAGATGTACAACCAAGGGAGTGGGAAGTCATGTCTAACATATTTCATAATTTAATAATGCACATGCCTGATTATCACATTATATATGCATTATTGCATAGACAAGTGGAAGAAAAAAATAAATAGAAATGAAAATGTATTTCATGAAATATCAAACATATACAGATATAATAAAGGAAAAAGGTTCCTGTCCCATTTTACATCTAAGTATTTTTTCCAATGAATAACAAAGACAAATTTCAAGACAAAATTTATGAGGGAAATGTGAAATATGGTCCAGTATACTAGATTTGTCTGGAAAATTCAATATCGGTCTAGCTACCATAAATCTATCCATATGTTAGGTCATTTACATCTACAGAATGTGTTCCTCAATTGTACAGCAGGGCACTAGGCTTGTTTGCCAAAAATATACTCTCACATTGCTCAGCAGGGCACAGTTCTCCATTGACACACAATCACAAGCCAATACTCATGAGGGACAGTTTACTTAACTGAAGGCAGTGTGCAAAATGGAAAAAACAGCTAAATTTTTTAGTACCTGCGTTTCGCAGCACTGCATACATTATGAGTAAATATGGTAAGGACAAGGCTGGCCTGCACCCCCCACACACTGCAGTTTGAACCTCTTGCTCATAGTCTTACTCTATAGTGATCTGCATTTTTCCCCCTAGTTTGTTGTGAATAACACGTTTGGTCTCATACGCTATACACTTTGTCATTCAAAGACCTTCTACCACCACTATTGTTCACAGACTTTCTGATTTAAAGGAGAAGTAAATCCTAAAAATTAATAGGCTAAAAATGCCATATTTTATATACTGAACTTATTGCACCAGCCTAAAGTTTCAGCTTGTCAATATCAGCAATGATCCAGGACTTCAAACTTGTCACAGGGGGTCACCATCTTTGAAAGTGTCTGTGACACTCACATGCTCAGTGGGCTCTGAGTAGCTGTTGAGAAGCTAAGCTTCACAAATTGTCAAGCAGAAAATGCAGTTGACTGTAATATAAGCTGATGCTACAATGCTGATTATTAAATAATGATGCTAGTTGCACTTGTTTCTGTGCTGCCATGTAGTAATTATCTGTATTAATTACTAATCATTCTTATACTGTGACATTTCTATTCTATATATACTGCATATTTTGAGTCAATCCCTAAGCTCAGTAAGCGACAGCAGCACAGAGCATGTGCAGTGAATCAGCAGAAAAGAAGATGGGGAGCTACTGGGGCATCTTCAGAGGCAACTATCATTACTGCTAAATGGATGTGGTTGCCTTGAGCTGGTACAGAAGCCCAAAACATAATGTACAACATTTCTAGCCTACTTCTTCAGTTAAGCTTTAGTTCTCCTTTAAAGGAAAACTATACCCCCAGAATGAATGCTTAACCAACAGTTTGATATAATATTATGTTAAAAAATATTACCAAACTGGACTATCTATCTATCTATCTATCTATCTATCTATCTATCTATCTATCTATCTATCTATCTATCTATCTATCTATCCATCATCTATCTATCTATCATCTATATATCTATTTATCTATCATCTATCTATCTATCTATCTATCTATCTATCTATCTATCTATCTATCTATCTATCTATCTATCTATCTATCTATCTCTCTATCTATCTATTTATGTCTGTGTGCTCCCTCAGAGATCACCTGACCAAAAACAATATCTGTAACAGGAAGAAGTGTGGGAGTAATAAAAAACAGAACTTTGTCCATTAATTGTCTCACATGACCTAAAATTTATGTGTACCCTTGTTTTGTTTGTATGCAGCTTGAATCACCTTGAACCCCAAGGGGTGGCCCTTTAAATTACCATTTCATATTTAGGATTATCCAATGCCACATACCACTAAAAAAAACATTTTTAAAAGTATGCTTTTAAGAAAATTGTTTATTCAGATTTTAGAGACCTACATTGTTCAGGGATACAGTTTTCTATTAATGCTCCATCCTTGAACATATTACATCACTTGTTTACAGTCACTCTCTCACAAAAAAACAGAAGTCGTACATTAGTAATCTCTCATCCCCTTAGTTTAATACACTTACAATAATGCACTTACACACCTTTCTCTACAGCGCATTTCATTTAATGCTAGTCTATAAATAATTGTAAAACCCATTATAGTGGGGAAAAACATTTACTTTCATTTATTGCATGCACATATGTTGTCCTGAAAATATTCTACAAAATTTATTTTGCCGTATTCTGCTAAATTTACTTTCACCATACATACAGCATTCTATGTGCATTGTACATGACAATGATAAGCAGAAATAAAGTCCTTACTATTTTGTAGATCTCCTGTTTTCGGTTAAATGACCTTGACATCCTGATGATATGGAACTTAAAGGAAAATTCTGAATCACTTCCTTTTCTTTGGTGCGGGTTTTACTTTATGGAAATGCTCCTTTCCCTTTTCAGACTGTTTTTTCTTCCATTTCTCGCTCAGTGTTTCTCGCTCTTTGGAAAGCTTTTGTACACTTAGCCACTCCTCCTACAAACTGCATGCATTAGACATTGGAGAGGAAATTGATTACCAGCAGAACTGTTTGAAAGCACAATAACTTGCCTCAGATGAAGTAATGAGCTTGTTCCATTTACAGGGAAGGAAAATCCAGTACAAAATCAGCTTTATGCTTTTCCCCATATGATATCCAACTACGAGACTAAAAGGAATTAATGGTTCCTAAAATAATCAATCAGTTATATAAGAAAATATGGAGGGCAAATGTTTATGGGGTGCCATTTGTCCCAAATACATTCTGTATACAAAACTATCCCTGATACACAGAATGAATGTCTCTCATGGTATATAAGTATTTGTGACCATACACAGATAAAAACATATACAAAAGACTTATTTCTATTAAAGAATGAGAACAAAATCTGGTTAGTGCACAAAAGGATGTCATTATATTACAAACTCCATTCTGTACATTTTAACACGCAATCTGTCACACAAATGTATAACCTCCATGTAATGGACTCACTTATGTGCAAAGTTACTTACAGAATGAATTATGTAAAAAAAAACTTGCACATAAGATATAATAGTGTAACTAACTAGTGCATGTCAAGCTAGATTTGAATGACAAAATAGATATTTCTGACAGAAAGCAAGATTTTATAGTACAGGATTCATTCTTTCCACAAAATGAAAGTTTTGTTTCACAAAACAGATAAAATAACCATTCTGTAAAGCAATACTGTCAGTCACATTCCTGATCCAATAAGAACAAAGCTTATTGCCATATAACAAACAAGATGAGAAGTTGCCAGCTCTGCTCCACATGGCTGCATCATCCCCAAGGCATAGTATCTGGTCTGCTATAGAGGGCGCCCTCTAATGTCCCCTCTGCTGCATAGTAATAAACATGAACAAACATTTCCTAAAAGGGCTGCTGTTAAACACTACAGGTTCCTAATTGGAAGTTTTTACAAATGGCTGAGAAATATAATGCTGCACCCGGACATATACAAAGCTTATTTTTGACTCTGAGGGGAAGATTTATCAAGAGTCGAAGTGAATTTTCGAATGAAAAAAATTCGACTTTTGAGCTATTTTTGTGTATTTCGGCTAGGGAATAGTCCAAATTCGATTTGAATTTGAAAAAAATAAAATTCGATTATCGCAATTTGTCATGTACTGTCTCTTTAAAAATTCGACTGCGACCATTTGCCATCTAAAATCTGCCGAATTGCTGTTTTAGCCTATGGGGGACCTCCTAGAACCTATTTGGAGTCAATTGGTGGACTTTGAAAAATCTAATTTTTTTTAGGAAAAACTTTGAATCGAATTCGATCAAATGCCTTATTCGTTTGATTCATAAGATTCGAATTTGTTTGAATACGGACTTATTCGATCTAAAACTGAGTATTTCAGACTGGAGCTGAGCATTAGTAAAACTGAAATGTCAAATTAGACATACAGGCAACCATTTGCTGTCCTTTAAATAGGGGAAATTTACTAAGAAAATTACATGGCTCCTTTAGAATCTACACGTAACCAAAAAGAGAAAAACATATGACACTTTGCTAATTAGGGCTACCCCCAAAGTGTAAAATATCAGTGCAATCTAGTATGTTGTTTCCCATGATGCAGTATCTATTTTGTTCTCTTTAATTGAATATAATTGTGCTGGTGGAAAAAAAAAGACACAGGTGCAGAGAAAGCAAGGGACAACGTCTATTTTACACTTGGTTGGCAATAACAGTAAATAAGGTCAACTAATACATAATTGAAGACACATAATTAAAGGTGAACTCTACAAACAATTTTTTTAAAGAAAATAGTAAATTATAGTAAATTAGTGAATTAGTAGATACAATATTTTCTTACATTTATTAGTAGATAAAATTACCTTACATATGTATACAGTCATTTAAAAGTTGGCCTCTTTCTTTGAATATATACACAAATATATACATGCACATGTTGATCCTGCATGATTTTATTTTCACCGTTCATACTGGTAGAACAATCTTATCATTACTATAGTATTACTATAGTGTGCATTTGCCAAACCTGAACTCGTGCGGGGGATGCGTAGGAAGTTTGGGACAGATGGTGCTAATCTGCCAGAGCACTTGTGTCTGGGCATGTCACTGCAGCCTGTGTTTTGCACCATGTTTTAAATTCAGTGCAAGGTTCAGGGCACAGTGAAACCCTGTAATTACAAATGCAAGAGATGCAGATTCTCCCTTGGGAATAATCCATACTGATACAATGGTGTTAATCTTTGTGTGCTCACACACAGTGAGATTGCCGTGCAGTTTTTGGCTTGTTGGATGCTTTAAACATGCTTTAAAGGAACAGTAACACCAAAAAAAAAACCATTTTAAAGTAATTAAAATATAATGTACTGTTTCCCTTTGTTGGTAAAAGTTTTGTTTGCTTCAGAAAGACTACTGTAGTTTATATAATTTACTGTGTAACCATGGGGGAAGGCATTCAAAGCTGAAAAAAGCAGTAAGGGCACAGGTTACATAGCAAAAATGCATCGTGCCGCTCTCGATTTCTCCTACCTGCCTTCATTATCGGAGATAGCCAGGGAGGAGAAATGGAGCGGCTCATGATGGATTGTCGCTGTGCCGCCTTTTCTGAAGAGGAGCGCAAGCAGAGTTTCGGTAAGTTATTTCTTAATAAAGACTAGTGATTTAAAAGTTTAATTTGTCTTTGTGGTTTTTTTTTTCATTCTATACTAACGAATTTTTTTTTTTTTTTTTTAAATTGATGTTACTGGTCCCTTAATAGAACATAATGAGATTCTGCAGAATGCATCTGTTATCTGCTATGTAACCTGTGCTTGAATGGCTGTCCTCATGGCTACACAGGACTTTGTTTATATAAACTATAGTTGTCTTTCTAAAATAAACACACCAGTTTTACCAGTGCAGTGAACAGTACATTATATTTGAATTACTTAAAAGCACTTTTTTTGATGTTACTATTCCTTTAAATATATGGCGATAAAGATTCAAGAATACATCCCAGCATACTTTAACCCTTGATAATATTTTAAAGTATGTAGATGTTGTAATCCAACAACATTTAATTAGAAAAGCACTGCTTTGGAAGGTTTATGTCCCCTTTAAAAAAGGCAGATTATACTGTATTTGCCATAAAGCTGCTGCAATAGAATAAGTGTCCACTAGGTGTCCTCTGTCCATCATCAACTGTACAAATTCTGACCAAAGCTATTCTGAAGGAAAGCTTGAATTTCATCAGATAGGATCCGTATAAGGCAGAGGATGAGCTCCCTTCTCTATTGAGAGTTTGAAGAGTTTTTAAAGGGGTTGTTCATCATTAAATTAACTTTTAGCATTATATAGAGAGTGCTATTCTGAGACAATTTGCAATTGGGTGGCATTTCTATTTTTTTTTATTATTGAGCTTTTTATTCAGCATCTGTTCAGTTTGTTGTTTCAGCAAGTTGCAAGCAAGCAGTAGTTGCTAGGGTCCAAATTACAAGATGAGTAACAATATATTTGTAGCGTTACAGAGCATACGTTTTTTTTTTTAGATGGGGTCACTCTATCACCCATTTGAAAACTAGAAAGAGTCAGAAGAAGAAGGCAAATAATTAAATCTATTAGAAAGAAATAATTAAGGCCAGTTGAACAGCTGGTTAAAATTAGCCAATCTATAACATACCGTACTAAAAGTTAACTTAAAGGTAAATCACCCCTTTAACATGCTGTGAAAGACAAATAACCATTCAAAGCATTTCTTTTGAACTAAGCATAAATCAATTTTAAAACCAGGAGAAATGGAATGTAATGTGAGAATATTTTGTTATCATTAAAGGGGTTGTTCACCTTCCAAACACTTTTTCCAATTCAGTTGTTTTTAGATTGTTCCCCAGAAAATAAGACTTTTTTCAAATACTTTCCATTATTTATTGTTTATGTTTTTTCCAAAATCTAAGTTTAAAGTTTAATGTCCCTGTCTCTGGTGTTTCAGTCTGGCAGCTCAGTAATTCAGGTGCAGACTCTGAACTGTTATTATTTTGCAACATTGGGTTGATACATTTCTCAGCAGCATCTCTGGAGTATTAGCAACAATTGTATCAATTCTAACAGCTGCCTGTAATGAAACCCAGAGATTCTGCTCAGCAGGGACAAAGATAAGAAATGTATCAACTAAATGTATCAATTTAGAACAGTTTACAGGATCGGCGACCCCCCCTCCCAGAGCTGCTTCAGAAGGAGAGAAATGACACTTTACCCTTCAATATTAGAAAAACCGTCACATATAGAAAATAGAAAGTCATTGGAAAAAGTTGTTATTTCTGGTGATCTATCTGAAACCAACTAGTTGTTTCAAGGTGGACAACCCCTTTAAATGCTTTTCTATTGAGTAACTTGAAGGGAGATCAGGGTCTGACTGACCCACCAGGGCACCAGGAGAACAGCCAATGGGCACTGATCCTGTTGTACCTAGAAGGGATACATTGGCAGGTAATGTGGTGTGACACATAGTAGGGGCAGATTGCTATCAGGAATAGTGTGGCAGCAAGAGTGTCCTTGACTCCAGTCAAATTGGCTGTTTACGCCAGTTCAACACTGAACTTGGTGTAATTTCCAACAAGAGAAGGTAGGACACTAAAAAAATAGCTCATAACCAAACTGCTTTGAGGTAGGAGCTTAAAGAACCATAACACCTAAAAATTAAAGTGTTTTAAAGGAATATAATATACTGTTGTCCTGCACTGATAAACCTGGTGTGTTTGCTTCAGAAACACTACTATAGTTTATATAAACAAGCAGCTGTGTAGCCATGGGGGCAGCCATTCAAACACAGGATACACAGCAGATAACAGATAAGTTCTGAAGAATACCGTTGTATACTACAGAGCCCCTCCCCTTTGCAATGCCCAATGTGCTGTGTATGCAGATTAGGAACCAGGTGTCTCCATGGTAAACTGGTGGGCTAATGGTATAGGAATCTGCTGACATCACCATACCAACAGGAACAGCTTTTAGTATGCAGCAGACCTGAGAGAGAACACGTTAGAAACAGTGAATTCTCTCAGAACATAAGAAAACAGTAAAGTAGTTTGTAGTCCATGATACACTAATTCTAATCTTGGTGCTCACTGCAGGGTCAACTGTGAGATCCCCAAATAATGCACAAATTATAAAGAAAAGCAGGGCACTTAAGTTATAAAAGATTAGAGATCAATTATGACATATATACCCACCGCGTTTTGACCCCCATAAAAAGTGGGGGTCTTCGTCAGGGCCACAGAAAAAAAAAAGCAGGCCTGCGAATATTTAAATTACTTCTTAGTAGACAAAAGGCCCAAATTATGGAAAGATCCCTTTGGAAAACCCCAGGTCCCGAGCATTCTTGATAACAGGTCCTATACCTGTATTAGCAAAATAAATAGCATAAGGCTTAAGGTAAGCTTAGGATCTTTTCCTGTTGCGTGACCCAGTTTTAGCTAAGATTTAGTTATTTTTAGACAATTACTGTTTTTTGTCTAATTTCTTTTGTAATACAATTCATAAATAACTACACAAAATCAAGTACAAATGCATTGGTTACATGCACCAAATAGTTATGTAGAATTAAAAAAAAATTTGGTGTTTCACATGCCCAGGTTAAGATATATATTAAAAGGATAATCAATGATCTAAAGTATAGGCACTGCCCCCCCCAGAAAGTTTTAGGGTGGCCCCCTTCCCATGGTAGCCTACCTGCTCATTTTTCGGGGGAGCCAAGTTAAAAAATATATGGTCAAGTAGGGGGACTACCTCATCGCTTCCACAGGGTCTGCTGTACGTAGTTGCACCACTGACTAAGGGGTATAAAAAGCATGGGGAGGGCCACATTATCCAGCCAACGGTCTTGCAGTTGAACATCCTTTCTCTAGTTAATTAGTGGTCATACTCAGGGCCGCCATTAGAAATCACGGGGCCCCGTACAACAAAATTTTTGGGGCCCCCTGGGCCCCGCCCACACTGACGACCAAGCTCCGCCCCATATCCCGCCCACATCGCAGTTAAAAGACCACACAGACATCAGCGCTAAAAAAGTAACCCCCCCCCCACACAAGTTGTAAAAAGCTATTGATGGTCAGGGCCCCCTGTTAAAAAAAACTTGGGGCCCCAACAAAAAAAAAATGTAAAAAAACTAAAAAATAAACAAACATTGGTGGCAGGGGCCCCCTTCTAAGTTAAAAACAAATTGGGGCCCCAAAAAAAATTTGAAAAAAAATTAATTTTTTTTTGAAAAAAAAAAAAACATTGGCGGCAGGGGCCCCCTTCTAAGTTAAAAACAAATTGGGGCCCCAAAAAAAAATTTGGAGAAAAAAAATTTTTTTTGAAAAAAAAAAAAATGGTGGCAGGGGCCCCCTTACAAGTTAAAAACAAATTGGGGCCCCAAAAAAAATTTAAAAAAAAAATAATTTTTTTTTGAAAAAAAAAAAAACTGGTGGCAGGGGCCCCCTTACAAGTTAAAAAAATTTGGGGCCACCAAAAAGAAAATTAATTTTTTTTTTAAAAAAAAACCCCAAAAAAAAACAATGGTGGCAAGGGGCCCCTTACGAGTTAAAAAAAAAATTGGGGCCCCAAAAACAAAAGTTTTAAAAAAAAGATTGGTGGCAGGGGCCTATAGAATATTAAAATAATACATTGGTGGCCAGGGGATTAAAAAAAAAAAAAACACAAACTGGTGTTCAGTAGAATTGAACTCATGGCTTCAGTACTTCAACTTCGCCTCCTTTCGTGACTTCGGGTCTTTTCACCGCTTCAGGACTTCGGCTTCGGCTGTTTTCGTGACTTCGGGTCTTTGCGCTGCTTCAGGACTTCGGCTTCGGCTGTTTTCGTGACTTCGGGTCTTTTCGGCGCTTCGTGACTTCGGGACTTCGGCTTTTTCCGTGACTTCGGGTCTTTTCGTCGCATCGGCTTCGGCTTTTCGGCACTTCCGCATTCGGCACTGAAGAGGCAAGACGTACGGCTCGGGCGCTCGTAAGGGGGGCCCGGATCTTCAAAAAAATGCAGCGCTGCCGGGCCCCCCTTCATGCCCGGGCCCGGTACGCTTGTCCCCCCTGTCCCCCCCTGATGGCGGCCCTGGTCATACTAGAATGCAGTAAATGATGTTGCAACTTCAACAAACCCTTATCTGCCATAGAATTTATGAGGAGCTATTATGAGTCCATTAGGCTACTCTGGACATCACTGTCAAACCAATATACAGTACTTTACCCTATTTCCACATGTATGACTAAAGCGAAGGTTGTTATATATTTTATGACTTTTTTGTTCTCGGTGGTGTTGTGTTTGCTTGATGGATATTAAAAAAATTGTTTGATGTCCAATTTTAACTATAAATCCACAAATAGCAATTAAAGAAACACGAACCACACTAACTGAATGTTTTATCGAGTTATCCAACAGATCAATCCAATTAATGTAGGAGTACATATTGTACTATCCACACAGCCTAATTGCATCAATCCACTTATTTCTCAAGTGAGCCAAATAAGCAGATTTGCTATTTGTGCTAGTACATATAGCATTACTTTATTATAAAGTTCCCATACATGTATGCATAAAGCTTTAACATGACATTGGTAGAGTTTTTACCAAAGAAGACCTGATTTATCAAAGGTCGAGGTGAATTTTCGTCGAATTTCGAGCTATTTTTTGTGTACTGTCTCTTTAAAAATTCGACTTTGACCATTCACCATCTAAAACCTGCCGAATTGCTGTTTTAGCCTATGGGGGACCTCCTAGAACCAATTTGGAGTCAATTGGTAGATGTTTTTCCCCAAAAAAAACTTTGGATCAAATTCGATCGAATGCGTTATCCCTTTGATTCGAACGATTCTATTTCGGCCGAATACCGACCTATTCCATCGAAAATGGGCCGATTCGACCCAAAAAACGTTGACTTAATTTTGGTTGGTCTTTTTGAAATCGAATTTCGAAGTTTTTTCAATTCAAAATTCGACCCTTGATAAATCTGCCCCTTATTCTGTACATAATTGTTCTCTGCAGTAGCTGAATAGAACTCAGGAGAATGGTACTGATCATATAGTAACAGAAGAGTAACAAAGTGGCACAGTTCATTTTCACTACTTGCTTTATTGTCTCAAGTTAACCAAAATTTCTCATACTCACTAATCTGATGAAGCCAAAGTGTATTTCAAAAGTATTATCAGTCTGTAAGTGGCCATATTGCTACCACTGGGCTTCTATTAAAATGCATTATGTACTGTAGCACTAGGTCCATCAGACATTCCATTGCTGTTCTTACTAATCCCACAAGATATCCTATATAGCAGTGTGGTGAATGCTGGGGCTTTTGTAACTTTGATATAACAACAAACAAAATTTAAAGAAACAGTTCTTTATTCACTCAAAGTTTTGTAAATTAGTGCAATTCTGGTTCATTTTACACATAACATAACAAGAGCAATACCACTGAAGAAAATATAAGATTTAAAAGAAGAAGAACTCAGAGAGGCAAAGAATAACTCAGAGATAAGGCAGTATAAAGGATTCTGGAGTGTTCTCAGGCTGCTCAGTTTATCTCAGGGTAGAGACAGACGAGAAGATTCAGGGAGATTAAGTCGTCCGAGCGACTAATCTCCCCATATAACAATACATACCAGGCTAATCACAAAGCACAAGCAACAATGATTTCTGTTGTTCACACTTTTTATAGCAAACTGATGCTTACGCATGACAGTTACAGTAACATAATGACAGTTACAGGGACACCGAATGATGGCATGTTAGAGGTATCTATATTCTGCTCTTATTAATGGCAGCAGACTTATGAGTGTTTGACCAGGACATAGTATAAATAAACGTACAATATGGTCTTAGTGGAAAGATCTCTTCTTCTCACAGTGACAGCAGTCAGGTTTTGGGCTGCATTCTGGGTTACAGCAGGGTCTCAGTGAAGGATCCGTTCCTTTATTAATCTCGCTATCTGCATATTTTACAGTTTTCTCAAATCTTTCACGTTCAGCCGAAATTTCATTCAGTACAGGCACAAGATCCACAGGGATGCCATCCTTTAGTAAGTTGTAGTTCTCTGCTGGATCAGTACTCAAATCAAACAGAAGAGGTGGATCATGAGATTTCAGAAGTGCAGTCACATGGCAATCTGGATCTGGAGTAGTCTCACTGTGCAATGCACCTTTGAAAGAATTAATATAGACTTAAGAGTTACATCCACCATATTAGGTAAATAAACAGCATATCATTATAATGTATTTGGTGTGTATGTAGTATCAAATTCTATATTTTAGCTAATTTTTAGAATGATAAGCAACATCTGAAATATGCTTATAAAAGAGTATTTTGCAATGTGCATAATAGATGCAAAGTGAATTTAATTTAATTCATGATGTTTCAAATCCTTTTTTTTCATTGTGCTTTTCACTTTTTTCTAATTCATATTCAATAAGCAACAACAACATAGTACAGTATACACAGCCACCATCATTAATCATATTGGCCCATGCTACTAGCTTAGAAGTTCCCTCCACCTGGAGGCACAATGGTCACCTGGGAGATGGGAATGGAGAACTATTTAAGAAAAAGTCCCATGTAAGCATTGCGATGCCCCTAGATACAGTCTAACCATTGTGGCCAAACCCAGCCCAGATGCGCCAATCTCCACTCACTTCTACACAAGACTGCCCCCTTTGTTGCCAGCAAATAATAACCCTGGCAGTGGCTTACCCTCTGCCCCTCACTGGTGTACCCACCCTGTCCCTTTTGATGAAGGATGGACCTGACAAGCCTAATATGAAAAGGATTGCAATATCTACATAAAATCAAGCAGCTAATAAGAAAAAATATGAAGCTATGTGATTACAGCACACTATTCTTACCTTGTGTATAGAAGTGGGCCTTGTATTTCCCTAATCTCACAGCAAAGATGCCTTTGTTGCGGTCAATGGAGGAGGGGTAGTAATGAAATGTATTCCGTGGACTCTGTGCATAACAAGATTTATATATTATTATTATTAGCTGTTACAACATATAGAGATAACCAGAAAGGGAAAAGGGAAAATACAAATTTGTCTTTTATCTATCTATATACAGTATATAAAATGTTTGTGTACAATAAACACAATATAGTTTATAAAAAGTATTGATTGAGAGACTAAAAATGCCTATTTATTTCTTTGTATAAACATCACTGTACAGTATATCCTATACGGCTGCATGTGCATCACTTGATGAAAATGTAGTATTCCAAAGTACAGTATATTCTAAAACTGGCTCATTTAAGTACTTTTAGCACTCTAAAGTAGCTTAAAGGAGAAGGAAAGGTTAACACTAAGTAAGCCTTATCAGAAAGGTCCACCTAGATATACCAGTAAACCCGCAAAGTAATGCTGCTCTGAGTCCCTTGTCAAAAGAAACACTGCATTTCTTTCCTTCTATTGTGTACACATGGGCTTCTGTATCAGACTTCCTGTCATCAGCTTAAACTTCCTTGCCCCGGTCGTGAGCATGCTCAGTTTGCTCCTCCCCCCCCCTTCTCTGTTGTAATCTGAGCCCAGAGCTATAAGCTATAATGAGCAGGGAGAGACTCAGGCAGGAAGGTATGTAACACCAAGCCAATATGGCAGCTGCTATCCTAAACAAACAGAGAGCTTCTAGAGCTTTTTACTCAGGTATAGTAAAACATTCTACAGAATAAATATAGCATTCTAACTTGCACTCATGCAGCTAATCTATTGGCAATAAAATGCCTCCATAGTTTTCGTTCTCCTTTAAATAAAAGAAGGTTCGTTAGTGGAAAACAACATCCCTATCAGTGTTATGTTGTTAATCTTGCTGTGAAAAAAGTTAATATCATGTTTAAAAAATGTCAGGTTTATGTCCCAATAAACTACTGCAATAGTATCCACTAGGTGGTGTGTATAATCTGTAAATGACAATTTATGAAAGGCATATGCATTTATAAAATTCACAAGCAAAACTGCAGATATTGAGCATGTCATACCTTAATAAAATACTTCCTATAAGGGAAGAAGATTAGTTGAAATATAACATCTGGTGAGATGGATTTAACTAACAGACTTAGCAAATATTTAATAGGATAGGTGAACAAAATATTACTACTGCAAAAATGGAGACTGGTTCAGACTAAAAAGTAAATATTTCATAAGATAAAATGCATACCATACACAACAAAGAAATAAAGGCTCAAAAATTAGCAAAATAGTGTAAAGACCTGGTGCAAATCACATTAACACAAAATGCAATTCTCACGCTGCATTTCAGTGTGATTGTATCCAGGATGGAGATAGTAATCAGAAAGTGAATATAATGGGGTACAAAGTCAGAATGCTTGTTTCCTGGATGCAAGAACATGCTTGTGGGTGAGATGCACCGTAAAGGGGTGGTTCACCTTTAGAGGGAACCTGTCACCATAAGAAATAATTCCAAATTATTTTCCATCATGTTAGTTGTGAAAAATTAACTTTACTTACACTATATTTAAATTTTGTTTTCTTCAGTCTTGGAATTACACAATCACAACAAGCTCGCAGGAGCCATTTTGTAGACACTGTTATTAGGACTTTTATTATACAGCTTTTTATCTGTAGGTGACAGGTCTGCTTTAAGGTAACATTTAGTATGGTATAGAATGGTCTTTTACATTGTTTTTCATTATTTATTATAGATTTATAGTTATTTGCCTTTTTCTTCTGACTCTTTGCAGCTTTCAAATGGGCGTCACTGACCCCTTCTGAAAAGAAAATGCTCTGTAAGGCATAAAAATGTATTGTTATTGCTACTTGGTATTCCTCATCTTTCTATTCAGGCCTCTCCTATTTATATTCTAGTCTCTTATTTAAATCAATGCATGGTTACTAGGGGAATTTGCATCCTTGCTTAAAATGCAAATTAAAGAGTTGCTGATTAAAAAGCTCAATAACTCAAAAACCTTAAATTATAAAAAAATTAAACCAAATGCAAATTGTATCAGAATATCACTCTCTACATCATGCTAAAGGTTATCTCAAAGGTGAACAACCCCTTTAATTTTATCAACATAAACACTTCCAGTACAGGTATGGGATCCGTTATCCGGAAACCCGTTATACAGAAAGCTCCTAATCATGCAAACGCTGTCTTCAATAGACATAGATTTTTTTAAATGATTTCCTTTTTCTCTGTAATACTAAAACAGTAACTTGTACGTAATGCAACCAAGATATAATTAATCCTTACTGGAAACAAAACCAGCCTAGTGGGATTATTTAATATTTACATGATATTTTGGTAGACATAAGGTATGAAGATCCAAATTATCTGTTATCCGGAAAGCCCCAGGTCCAGAACATTCTGGATAACCGGTCCCATACCTGTACATTGGTGTGGTATGCTCTGGTGCCTGAACTCAATTCTGCATTGATTATTGTGCCTACAACCGCTATTGTGTGTTAAATATATATATTTTTTATTTATTAAGTAAGAAGCACTCACCAAATCTTCAGATACCTGTGTTCCCGAGTTGCAGTTGAACAATAGTAATGAGAAAGTCCAGAACCAGCATTTAGTGCAATAATTTATATAATGATTTAATGGAGAGATCGATGTTTCAGTCTACATCCTAGACCAAAACCAGCACCGCCATGGGTTCGTCCATGGCACCCTCATATGCCAATCTCTTTATGGGGACATTTGAACATTAATTTTTTGATGGCCAGAACTGTGCTAATTTATTGGTGATTATGATATCATATCACGTTACTTTGCTCGTTGGGCAAGTACACACAAAAGATGTTTTTGTTTGCATGACGGCACAGCTATGTGTGTGCCAAAAAATCACACTGGGGTATATAATGTTTGGACTTTGCAGGTGCCAGTATTTTGATAAAGGTCTAGGATGTAGATCGAAACAACGATCTCTCCAATAAATCATTATTTTAATTATTGCACAAAATCATGTAAGTGCTGGATTTTCTCATTACTATATACTGTATATGTACATACATATATAAAACATACTCACTGGATGTCCATTGAAAAGAAGTTTGCTTAAGTCATATCCGTCAAGCGCAATATTGGGCAGTGAGGCTCCTGTAAGACTTGCTATTGTGGGCAAAATGTCCAGAGTGCTGGCCAACTCTGAAGTAACACCTAAATAAAAAAAAGCAGAAAGCCAATACACTATATGACCACTCCAAACTTTCTCTATATGATGCTTCATTCTGCTTTGCTATATATGCTACTTAATCTTCAACATTTGGCCACCCCAGAATTCTCAGAACTAGTGATGAGTGAAATTTTTTACCAGGTTTTGCAGCGAAAAAGATGCCCATAGACTCCAATGGTTGAAAAAAATTGTTGCACATCAAAAGAACTTTGTTGTGCGTCAATAAAATGTTTTCGCCCATAGACTTAAATGCATTTGACAAATTGTTTGCCTTTTTGCGAATTTTTGGGGAAGCCAAATGGGTAACATTCACCCATGACTACTCAGAACTACCGTGCTAAGGTAAACCCTTCGTTCTGTCATCCTTTTTCATGTGTTAAACTTATTTTTAAAGCCATTTCTCTTACCTGGTTTTATCTTTCCCTCCCAGTACATTATTGCTGGCTCTCTTACTCCACCTTCATAGGTTGTACTTTTGCCACACTTCAGAAGACCAGAGCAGCCCCCTCTCTCCATACGCATTGTCTCGGGCCTGGAAATGAGAAAATGCATTGTGATATAGGTAGGGATTCTAATACACCTTTAATCATACTTTTCTCAAAACCAGACATAGCAGGGCTCATACACTGCCCCCTGGGTTGCTGGCCTATGCACTGAGAACAAGATTAAAAACTTGGTGCTCAGTGCAGAGTACAGTGTCCCGAATGCTCCCTAATTTGACTGTGTAAATGAAGTGCAAGTTAGGGGTAGACAGCAGGATGCCAATGTGCCTCCTCATGCCCACTTCTCTTAGATGCAATCAATGCTTGACACACGGAGCATGCCTTCGGTCTCTGTACTTCGAAAAGGAGTGCAGAGGCCTGCGAGAAGTTACACAATGCAGGACACAACCTGCAAATTTCAAAACAATGGCTGGTTATTGCCTTTTTCCCTTAGTATATTGCCCAACATCTTCAAGCAACAGTCAAACTGCACTGCAGCTCATAAAAAATATGGCAAATTAATAGGGATGCACCGAATCCACTATTTTGGATTTGGCTGAACCCCCGAAAGATTCGGCCGAATATGGAAACGAATCTTAATTTGCAAATGAAAATTAGGGCTGAGAAGGGGAAAAGATTTTTACTTCCTGGTTTTATGACAAAAAGTCATGCGATAAACCTCCCAGCCCCTAATTTGCATATGCAAATTCGGATTTGGTTCGGCCGGGCACAAGGATTCGGCCGAATCCTGCTGAAAAAGGCCGAATCCCGAACCAAATCCTGGATTCGGTGCATCCCTACAAATTAAGTCTAAAACTGCACTTTGAACTAAGGTTGCCATTCACCCTGTTTTCACCTAGACTGCCCGGTTTTCAGATTAGGAAAACCAGGCAGGAATCTCTTAGATTGATGTGGCGATTGGCCAATGTACGATGACTACATCAAAGCCCCGTGCCCTGAAAGGTGGCAACCCTACTTTGAACAGTGGCCTGTGCTAATCTTTCCACAATTTTTATTGGGATCAATGGAGTGTTGTTTGGGACATGAATAAAAAAATCACATCCATAGCACATATACCATGCTCAGAAAAAAACAGCAATATTAGCTAGCCCTGGGCTCTTAGTATCTTTCAACAAGAGAACCATGTTGGCAATACTTTCATCTAACAGTAAATATGTTTTCATTTACTTACCCATTATCAGAGGTAAAGATGACAAGCGTATTATTTTGAATCCCATTTTCCCAAACAGTGCTTAACAGCTCATATACCGATCCATCAAGTTCAAGAAGTGCATCTCCAAACCTTCCTCTTATAGACTGGCCTGTGTATTGAACACTTGCAAACTGTGGGTAATGAGTATGCTGGGGAAAATATGAGAGATTCATAGGTAGGGAGCAACAGCAAAGGAATACGCCTGTACTCATGCTAAATATTTAACTCTGAACTCTAGGAAACTCTCTCCGCTCTTGGCAAATTTCAGGGCAAACAAGCACCCAACAGGCTAGGGATCTACAGATCATCACAAATGGCAAATTAATAACTCTTTGGATTAATCGCTTATCATTACATTTCTAAATAACTACAAAGCCATAAGCTTGCATTAAAGTTCATTTTAAAACCAATGAATTGCATATACTGCTTTAAAGCAAATTGACTGACCTTAATAAAGGAACAATTGCACACAAATACATTCCGCTTTCTACTGTCTTATTGGATGTCCTCATTACTGCACCTTGGCTGTGATGACATATTAGTACAGGTATAGGATTCATTATCTGGAAACCCATTATCCAGAAAGCTCCAAATTACAGGAAGGCCATCCCTCATAAACTCAATTATAATAATATAATTCATCAAGTAATTTTTAAAAATTACCTTGTACTTGATCCTAATTCCATACAAATTATGGAGATCTAAATGATAGAAAAGATCCCTTATCCATAAAACCCCAGATCCCGTGCATTCTGGATAACATGTCTCGTAACTGTATTACCAAACGTTGATATATAGCTATTTATCTATCCATTTATTCAGACACGCACACACTATCCAATGTTACCTTAGCACTCCCATTTGAATAATGTGAAAATTCACTTCTGAAATAACAATTAGGTATACATGTATCTACATATTTAAAGTAACAATAACAACACCAAAAAAATAAAAATGTTTTAAAGTAATGAAAATATATACTGTTGTGCTGCACTGGTGTGTTTCCTTCAGAAACTCTACAATAGTTTATATAAACAAGCTGCTGTGTAGCAATGTGGGCAGACATTCAAAGTTGAAGGAGAAAACGAGATTTGTGTACTCACCGATAAATCCGTTTCTCTAAGTCCCGAACAGGCAGCACAGGTACCAAAGGGTTAATGTCCTCTTCCCTCTAGGAGGCAGGATGACAGGAAAAAAACTGCAGGGCTGCTCCTCCTCTTCCCGACATTAGCCCATCCCACTTCAGTTATTGTTATCAAGCATAGATGAAAAGGAATTAATATAGCAAAGTGTGGGAACATCCTGTGCTGCCTGTTCGGGACTTAGAGAAACGGATTTATCGGTGAGTACACAAATATCGTTTTCTCAAACGTCCCTTGGCAGCACAGGTACCAAAGGGTTATGTCCCAAAGCAGAAGGGTGGGCAGTGAAAATAAGAAAAGACTTTAGTAAAGAGAAGCAAATGATTAATTCGAAAAACAGAATATAAAGCCTTCCATTATAGTAGGTGGAGACTCTTACAAAACTGCCGCTTGTAGAACTTTGCGGCCAAAACTTGCCTGTGATGAGGCATAAACATTGAACTTATAAAATTTTGTGAACGTGTGTACTGAGGACCATGTGGCCGCACGACAAATCTGATCTGCGGATGCCTGATTTGCTTGAGCCCAGGATGTACTCAGTGCTCTTGTAGAGTGTGCAGTCACTCTGAAAGGGGCTGGTTTTCCTTTTTCTGCGTAAGCCAGTAAAATTGTCTCTCGGATCCATCTGCTGATAGAAGCGGAACTGGCTTTGTTACCTTGCTGAGGTGCTCCAAATAGGACAAAGAGAGCCTCGGATTTTCTGAAATCCTGAGTTCTATGCAGGTAGTACTTGATTGCCCTTACAACATCTAATGTGTGGAGTGCCTTCTCTTTAGAATTTTTGGGCTTCGGGCACAACGACGGTAAGACAATGTCCTGATTTATGTGGTAGTCAGATACTATACCTTTGGTATGAATTCTGGTTGAGTGCGAAGTACAACTTTATCCTCGTGTATCACACATAAGGGCGTTCAACAAGACAGAGCTGCCAGTTCTGAGACCCGCCTTGCGGATGCTATGGCTACTAGGAACACCACTTTTAGAGACAACATTTTTATACTGATGGAATGCATGGGTTCAAATGGCGGCTTTTGTAGCGCGTTTAAGACCAGAGTGAGGTCCCATGGAGGTGTAGGTGCACGCCAACGGGGACGTATATGTTGTGCGGCTTGTAGAAAAGTCTTTATGTCTTTTTGTTCAGCTAAAGGTTGTTGAAGTAAAATTGAGAGAGCAGATACCTGGACCTTGAGAGAACTTGTGGCAAGACCCTTGTCCAGGCCCTGTTGTAGAAAATCCAACAAATCCGAGATAGGTAGAGATGTATGATTTAACTGATTGCGGCTGCACCAATCTAGGAATATCTTCCAGATCCTGTGATATGACCGCTTGGTGGATTTCTTTCTGGCTTGTAGTAGAGTCTGCACTACTGAGTGAGAGAAACCTTTTTGTGACCATATTGCGGTTTCAATAGCCAAGCCGTCAGGGCAAGCATGCCGAGATTGTGGTGTTGGTATGGACCCTGGGTCAACAGGTCCGGCCACAGTGGTAGTCTCCAGGGGTCGACTATGGACATGTTCTTCAAGTCCGAAAACCATGCCCTCCTGGGCCAATATGGTGCTATTACAATGGCTGTGGTATGGTGTAATTTCAGTTTCCTTAGAACCTTGTGAATCCTTGGTAGTGGCGGAAACACATAAACTAGATCGAAGTTCCAGTTGATAGTCAGTGCATCTATTGCTGTGGCTCTGCGATCTCGGTACCGTGTGCAGTACATCGGTAGCTGGTGATTGAAGGTCGATGCCATGAGGTCAATTTGGGGCCATCCCCATTTGTTGGCAATTTGAACGAATATCTGACGGTTCAACTTCCATTCCCCTGGGTCCAGCCGACTGAGAAAGTCCGCTTCCCAGTTGTCCTGGCCTGGAATGTAGATGGCTGAAATTTGTGGAACTGTTTGTTCTGCCCAGGTAAGTATCTTGGCTGCCTCTTTCCAGACTGTCTGACTGTGTGTGCCGCCTTGTCTGTTTGTATCTTTATGGGAAAACCGTGAAGAACCGTGGTCCAGTGTACTAGAGCGTGTTGGATAGTTGGAAGTTCGAGGACGTTGATTGGCAGCTGAGCCTCTGCTGATGACCATTTTCCCTGTACCGTCTTGTCCTGGAAAACTCCTCCCCAACCCACTAGACTCGCATCTGTGGTAACCATGAGAGAGTTTGTTACTGAACATGCACGCCCCACTGCCAGGTTTTGTTTCTGTGTCCACCAAAGCAAGGACTGTTTGGTGTTTCGCGACAGACAAATCTTGGCGTCGAGTTCTGTTGGTGATCTGTTCCATTTCCGCAGAAGTTCCAGTTGAAGCAGTCTCATGTGGAATTGTGCGTAAGGTACCAGATCTATCGAGGCTGTCATTAATGCATTCCATTTCTTATGGAAATATCTGACTTGTGAATGGTCGACAAAGTCACTTTGATAAGCTTTTGAATTTTTTCTTGAGTGAGGAACACCCTGTGTCTTTGAGAATCGAAGAGTGCTCCCAAAAAAACTATGGACTGGTGACAAAGAGCTCTTTGCTGGGTGAATTATCCACCCATGTTGCTGCAGTATGAATTGGCAAGTATCTGTGTGTCGTTGTGCGATCTCTTTGGATGGAGCCCGGAGAAGGAGATCGTCCAGATACGGAATGATGATTAGATGCTGTTCCCTCATGTAGGCCACTAGACCTCCCATGACCTTGGTGAAAATTCTCGGTGCCGTGGCCAGACCGAAGGGTAGAGCTTGAAACTGAAAATGTTCGTTGGGTAGTGCAAACCGAAGAAATCTTTGATAGCTTGGATGGATGGGGATGTATAGATAGGCATCCTTTAAATCTATCGAGGTGAAATAATCGCCCTGTTCTACATTGGCGATGACTGCTCTGAGAGATTCCATCTTGAAAGTAGGCACCTGAAGAAAGCGATTCAGTTGTCTCTGTGGCTTAGAAACAGAGCCAAAAAGTTTGTCCAGGGTTTTAACCTCCTTTGTTTCCTCTTGTAAGTCTAAAGTGACAAACATATCAGCCAACAGTGCGTCCACCGCCTCATTTTGCGACCTTTTTGAAGGTTGTGAGGCTGTGTCTAACTGATCCGAATCAGAATCATTAGGATCTAAGGATGGATCCTCTTCCGAAGACTCAGGACATGTTTCTGAAGTGCTCGGGTGAGCAGTATGTAAAGCAGTATTAGAAGGTTTTTGCTTTTGCATAGCAGCTGTCGCCAGCTTTTCAATGGATGAAGTCATCCCCAAAAATGATTTTTGAAAGTCCTTGAGCCAGTCTGGCATTTCTGGTGGTGGTGGACTGCTTTCTGGAGGAGAGGAGTCTATTCTGGGTCTTTTTGTGGAGCCACTGGCGGAGGTCTTAGGCCGCTTGCTAGAGGACTTTTTGGAGGGCAGCTGAATTGGTTCCCCCATTTGGCTGGGACCCAGTGAAGTAGTCTCCCCTTCCATAATGGCAAGGCACTATGTTAGTAAAGGCACTAGGCAAGAAGCAGATTGCAACCAAAAAGCCCCAGAGGTAAAGCAAAAAGATTACCTTGTTAGTCAGGAGGGTCAGGGTAATGTCGGCAGAGAGTAGAGCTGAAAACGGAGCCCTCTTTGTCTGTTGCGCAGCAATGCGCTATGCGACAACGGAAAGGCGTGAAACCGCTTGGCGCGTCAATAACATCACGCAATGCGTGCGCACGTCCCCGTGACCTCCTCTTGTTACCGTCGGTCTAACAATGCGACCGTTTGCTTGACTGTGGCAGCGCAATAGCATGCCTTTACTGTCTGTGCCTATAACAGCGCGAAAGCATGCCTTCCCATGATTTTTACTTTAGCAGCGCAGAAGCATGCCGTTGTAAAGAGGACCGTGTCACTCCATAGGGAATATGGTAGCGCCCCCGCATACCTTGCCCTGATGTGTGCTGTGTCTATGAGAGCGCTCGCCTCCCCCTCCTGAGTTTAGTGAGGCATGACACACAAGAGTATAGCAGCGTAAAAGCCTGCTACACTCGCACACAAAACCAAACATGTAGAAACAGTGAGGGCAGCGCAATAGCATACCCCATACAAGTGATATTTCTAGAAAAATAAAGGGAAAAAATATATTACCTACCTCCTTGGAAGCAGGATGACAAAAAACTGAAGTGGGATGGGCTAATGTCGGGAAGAGGAGGAGCAGCCCTGCAGTTTTTTTCCTGTCATCCTGCCTCCTAGAGGGAAGAGGACATTAACCCTTTGGTACCTGTGCTGCCAAGGGACGTTTGAGAAAAGGCACAGGATACACAGCAGATAACAGATATGTTCTGAAGAATTCCATTGTATAGTACAGAGCCCGTTATCTACGGTGTATTCTGTGCTTGAATGGCTGCCCCCATGGCTATACAGCAGCTTGTTTATATAAACTATAGTAGTCTTTCTGAAGCAAACACACCAGTTCCGGCAGTGCAGGGCACTAGTATGTTATACGGTCATTTCATTAAAACACTTTAATTTTTTGGTCTTACGGTTCCTTTAATTCCGTTACATTGTCTTCAGATAGAAGGTAATAAGAACAATTGGAAGGCAAAAAAGTTTGCAATTAGATTTTATAGAGCAGAAGCAAAAACTATTGGCATGTGTAATTAACAAGAAGTCTGCTTGTGTCATTAGCAGTTATGCTAGGGCCCGATAAGTCAGATCTCAGCCTTCAGGGAAACGCAGGTCTAGAATCCAATTGTCCAATGCTGCCCTTCTACTCAATGTGCCTGCAGCTGAAAAAACATTACCTCAGCTCTGGTGCAGGCAGATGCAACAGATTTCCAGGGTGAAACATGAGATGTTGCATTACGCACAGAATTCTGCCTCTTCTGCCTGCATGTGAGAAGAGGTAATGTTTCCGGGAGCAGGCAAATCGGGCAGAAGGACCTTTTGTAAGGGTATATCAATAGGTGGGAAGTGTTAGGTCAGTCGGTTAAAGAAAAATGGCGGCTTGTACAGTATGAAGGTGGAAGCTATACTTATGTTCAGGTATGAAGTAAAGGAACTCAAAAATCTTGACCAGCATCTTAAAAAAATGTTGCAAAGTATTATCATGAAAAAATGTTCCTGCATAGGGAGTATTATAGAGGCAAAGTGTTACTCACATGGGAGGCATAGTAGAGGAAGAATGGCTTGTTCTCTTTCACAGCTGCACGGATGAAGGACTTGCTGAATTTCTGATATTTAGGTACAAGTTTTGTGAAATCCACTGGTTGCTGAATGATTTTTTCACCAAGGAACAAAGGAAGTAGAGCTTCTCCTAAGTCACATGTCCCATAGCAACTTATATTTGGAGGAAAACAAGTAAGATTTTGGCAAGGACCCTGCAGAAGCATAAAAGCACATGAAGCCATTAACAAGGCTATACTTGCCAACAATACAAAGAATGTCAAGAAAGAAACCTGACAATTTTAAGATAAGATTTCAGTAGCCCAGAATAATTTGAGATACACTGCAGGTCAACCCAGTTCAAGATTGCAAAAAGATTAAAAAAAAAGCACTGTTCCATATAACTTTACTGACAGTATTAAGTCATTGCCAACAGGACCCAATAGAGGATATTAGGCTAATGTCACATGGGGGTGAAAATCGCCCTGCTGAAATATGCTAATATACACTGACATTGACCTCCTGTCTTGCCTGCACCTGGAACAATTGTGTCAGCTTAATTCAGGCACACGTTGCGAGTTTCAGCAAGAGTTTGCACTTTCGCTTCAAAATCTGCTACATGTTGCTGCACCCAGGCCAACACAATAGTACCAGGTGCAGGCAGGACAGCAGGCCATGCCAGTGTAGGGGGCTGATTCTCGGCCTGTGTATTTCAGCAGGCCAATTCTTATTAGCCTTAAGTGGGTCCTATTATAAGAGACTTTTTCTGAGATCCACACACACTATACAGAGCATCTTATTGGAAAAGCCCCCTGCACAGTAAATTGACTCCTTGTCCACAAGCATTGCACTAAATGTCATATAGAGGCACAGAAAACAATCTGTCTAGAGGAAACATAGTAATTTAGGCTGAAAAATCTAAATTTCATAAATTTTTACCAATATAAAACCTGCTAGTGCTAGTGAAACCCCCAATATTAAAGCAGACATATAGCATAGCTGAAAATATCCTTAATCTTATAGGTAATAATGAATTATATATATCACAGCTTTCACTCTAGGCTAAAAATAAGAAAACTGATGGCCACATTGTCAGAGCTCCTCATAGATTTTTAACAGTACCTGCGGATCAAATAAGGATGGGCATGTCCTAACAGTCTCTGCCAGAAGCACAGTAGGAGGTGCATTATAATAACACTTTTAAATTTACCTGATCATGTGAAAAGGGTACTCCCAGGAAGTGCTGAAATCCCTGTTGCGTTGGCAAATACGTTCCATTCAGCCCAAAGCCTAGGTGCCATTTGCCAACCATGGCAGTCTTGTATCCATGAGACTGCAACATCTCAGCAATTGTAACCTCACTTAATGGGAGGCCACCTCTGGAGCCAGGATAAAAAACACCCGGGTAAACCCCATTCCGGGATTGATAGCGGCCCGTCAAAAGGCTGGCTCTATAGCAAGCGAAAGAATTTAAGAAGGTGACATTAATTATTTTCCTCATGTTTGCATAGTCTTGTAGATGTTGCTTGTGATATTTGCAGGCACTGGAGAGCGCAGAAAGCCAAAACAATCCTGTACATGCTGTTTGACCAATGTAAAATGCAAATACATATTTAAACATGTCGGGAGGGAGTTGTGATATATGTCACAGTTATTTTTTAAATAAAATTAATAGTTATAGAATAGAAAAGTACCCCCCTTGTAGCAAGTTTTCAAAATACAAAATTAATTAGTATAGTATAGTAAGTATAGTTAGTTAAGAAATAGTTAATTTCTCACCACTTATAAGAAACAACCATAAAATTATTATTTAAAGTTTAGAAATTGATAGGTTATTAACTGTGCAACACCATTACCTATCCCATCTAAATGGTAATTAATCTTAAAACTAGAGTATGTATATAAAGTTCAAGTGTAATGATTTAAGTGCATTAATTTAAATAAAGTTAGTCTAATTAAATAGTCAATCAATATCTTACAGTGCTTGATAGAAGATAATTAATTCTAGCATAATGTGCATGTATCAATTCATTCAGAAATCATCAACTAGCTTAAAATATTAATTAATCTAAAGTGCAGTGCAATATAGGTAATGGAACAGTTAATAACCTATCAATTTCTAACCCTTTATGGTTGTTTCTTAGAAGTGGTGAGAAATAAAATTTTAAGTGGCCATTTGTATTTGAAAACTTGCTACAAGCGGGATACTTTTCTCTTCTACAGAATTTTTATAAATTTATTCATACTGACTTTGGTCAGGTCTCTTCTGTAACCAAGTAGATAAAATTATAAGTAGGTAATCAAGGTAAACATTCCTCCTCTCTCTGCATTAAACTAAAACTTGCAAGGGTGGAATTGCTACACCAGGTACACTGGACTATAGATATTTTAGGGACCCATTTAGTTCTACATTTAGGAACATGATGTGGTTTTCCCATAATCTTTTAAAGAAACACGAAACCCTCTAAAAACAGAAAAGAGGTGAGATCAGCATTGATTTCTATTTCTCTTGGGTTAATATCATAATAGAAGAATTTTGCCACCAGAATGACAATACTACATTATGAGGGAAATGTAATAAAATTCGCAAAGAGAACAAATTTGCAAATAAAAATGTGCATGTCGCAATGTAATTATCGTCATTAGGCTTTTATTGCATTGAGAATCTTAATTGTGCATTGCGAACCTTTAACACCTGCTTGAATGTGGTGTAAACTTTTGGAGTAAACATAACTTTTTCATTAAGAACTTTTATTACATACACTGCGCACTATCACAAACTATACAATTCTCAACTGCAATCCTACTGTTGTTTGTAGGGCAAAGTGTTTGCAAAGGCAAAATTGTTCACTTTGTAAACATTTATGCGCATTGCAAATGAATTGCAAACAAATTTTTAAAGATTTTTGCTTAAGTGGCCAATATTACATCCCCCATATGTGAGCAGAATTTAGGGACTATTCTCCAGTTTACTTGTACCTATTGTATTTTCCTGTGTATTTATATTATACTGCAGGGTCATAGTGCACATATTAGCTGTGTCACTGTTTGCTGTGGGAAAAACATTTGTAAAATGGAATAATACAGAAGAAAATGGGCATGTTTAATCTACCAACTAACTACCAACTAACTAAGCTAAATACCAGCAGTAAAAGTAGCTATTGAGATATTATTTGAACGGATATATTAAAATTACCTGGATGGGGAGCACACAGTTCCTGTAGAGTAGAAGTCTCTGAATCTCAGCCCTCGAGTTGCCATTTGGTCTAGGTTAGGGGTAAGAGATGAAGGATGTCCATAGCACCCTAAGTCACCATAACCTAAATCATCTGCAAGGATCAATATAATGTTTGGAGAATCAGCTCTCGCTTTTGTAAGAATGTATCCCAGTAAGATGATGTACCAGACTTCCATGGCTAGGACAAGTTCTTTCAGTGTATCCTTGCATAAAAAATGTGTTTCCTAGGAGAACAGCGAATGTGTGTGTGTCTTCTTCCCAATGCAGAGCTCCAACATTTGCCCAGGCCTTCAAAGTAAGAAACTTGACTGCCTGATCACTAATTTAACAGAAGCCAATCCCTTTGTTATATAGAGCTCAAAGTGCAACAGAGTTCAGAGCATTACTGAAACAAAAAGGAAGAAAGTATAAACAAAGTATAGACATCAGCACATATATAGTGTGATATACAATTCCAGGATACTAACGATTGTCAGCAGTTACAATCCATAGCTGTTGCTGAAACATTGGCTCACCATTACTGATCCACAACTCTCAGCATCTAGGCAAGTATTGGCATACAAGTATGACAGAGCTACAGGATAAACAGGAAAACTTCCTAGACTGGAAAAAGATACACATTAAATCTAACACCTCAATCTTTAAATTAATGATTGAGTATTTACAGAACAAATATTACCCTTTTAGAGTTCAAGTTATATTTACATTCAGTCACTCCATATCAAGATAAGGATAAATATTTTACAAGAGAAACAGTGACAAGAAGGCTCAGTGAGATCATGATTTGTGATATGGAGTGCAGCAGACAACCGACTGTGATTTATTTGATGTTTGTGTAGATATACCAGGGACTGGTTTATATGGATCATGTCCCAAAAATATATAGCATGCATGCTGTTTAGAGGATGTCTCCATTATAGCCTTTAGTATAGTGAAAAGTTTTCCTAAAAAATGAGAGTCATACATAATTTTAAACCAATAATAGTTTTGAAAATCTGAAAAGGAGATTGGGAAACCATTGTTCACTGCAGTATTTAGCCTCACACTGGGCAATTCTGCAAATGTTTTGTTTTTGAAGAAAATAAGGTTTCATGTCATTGGCTCTGAGTGTCTCCTGACAATTTTACAATTTTTTGGCACACACTTTGCACAAAGCTAGCTTGTTTTTTCTCTGTGTTATACTCTGCTTCACAATGAAGAACACAGCTCTTCACAACAGGCTACTCTAATGAGAAAAGCTTGTCCATCAGGCAGTGACTCTAACATATAAATTATTTAAAAAAAAAAAATGGTATGAGGATTTGCTTAAAGGGGACCTGTCACCCTAAGAAATATTTCCATTTTTTTTCTATCATGTTAGTTGAGCAAAATAAACTTTACTTACACTATATTTATTATTTACATTTTTCTTCCTTCTGTAAGACGCGCCGGGAAAGTTCAGCGCTCTCTTACCTCCAGGCGCCTCTCTGCCTGGATTCCTGTGCGCAGGCGTGCTCTTCCCACATGGTTTGACGCCGAGGGTCACGGCACCGTGCGTCGTGACGTCATGGATACAGCGCCGGATTTGAATTTGGTGCCAAAGTGCCTTTAAAGCTCCAGTCCTCCATTTTGACCAAGCTAGCTTCAGTTTACTGTTCCTGCTCAAGCCTATTCTTCTATCTGTTTATCTGTTTTTTTTTACTTCTGCCTGACTCTCGTTTACAATTCCTGCCGTCTGCCTCTGATTCTTCGCCTGTTTGACTACGTTTATTCTAAATCCTTGCCGGTACCTCGTTTTCTGACTATTTGCTATAGATCTGCACTTCCTTGTTGGTTTTCCGCAGCAGAAAGCCCAGGGCCCCAAAAGGGGGTCAATGAACACTGGAGACCACAGGGTTTTCCTGTGAAACCGAGTGTACTCATCATCACGCAAGGTTCTGATAATGAGATTGTTACACCTTCAGTATTGTAATTACATAATCACAGCACACACTTTGTGAACACTGTTATTAAGACAAATTGTGTATCACCCAAAAATCTTGTGTATGCACCAGGATGGGGGACCTAATGCCCATGTGCAATGCCCCTACACAATTACAGAGCCTGTGGAGGGAAGGGGCAATGTGAGAAGTGCAGTGACATGTAGGAATTGCTAAATGGAAAGTGAAAGTAATCGACTGCTCTACCTCTATGCCTCAGGTATAGAGGCGGGGCAAGCAATATAGGATTGACAGCTCAGATATTTAAACACTTTTATAACAAGTATGGATGTTTTAATGAAAAAAAAGACTTTGTGTTCCATGTTTAATTTGGAAAGGACTTTGATTACACAGCTTTTTATGTGTAGGTGACCGGTCCACTTTAAGGGAGATCTAATCTAATACAAAACTAAAACTGGCAAGGAACTCTAAAAAGAGAAAATTTATGGAAATTGCAAAAGTGTTTAGAGGACCACATTGAGTAAATTTAGAGCAATTCAGTGGTTTAGGTTTAGATCCCAGTTCATCAGATGCATACAGTAAGAAAACCTTTTTTATCAGCAAAAAGACACACATACAAGGAACACAAATGGAAGTGCAGTGGCGGGTGGCAGGTGGACAGTAGTACAGGGATCCCTTGTGGCCTGTTGTTGGCATTCCCTTACTTGCTAAAAGCTCCAGCACAAAAGCATACCTCTTAAACGTTCTTCAAAAAACACTTGTGTCTGGGGTTTGGCTTCACTCTTCATCTATTCCCAGACAGGAAATCTGCTTCTAGGTACAGTGTGCAATGCCCCAGACCAGGGCTGGAACTAGGGCTAGGCAGAAGAAGCACATGCCTAGGGTACAATGTTGGGGGGCAGTAAATATAAAGGAAGCAGACCCCTCGGTCGCAGGGGGGGCCCGGGGAAAATGGGGCCCCAGACCTTGGGGTCACCTTCCTCTATAGCTTGGGGTCATGCGCGAATGCACTTAAACAGGTGGGAGGTGAGAGCCAGGGAAGCTGCTCCCTGCAGTCGGGCCCGGCCCCATTAACGATTTTTCACCGGGGCGTAGAGCCGGCAGAAGCTGCTCCCTTCACGCCCGGCCCCTTCAGCGATTTTTTTGTCGGGGGAGGGATTTGAGATGTCGGAAGCTGCTCTATTTTGGCCCGGCCCCTTCAAAGGTTTTTCACCGGGGAGGGGGGGGGGTAGAGCCGGCGGAAGCTGCTCCCTTCCCACCAGGCCCCTTCAATGATTTTTCACGAGGGGAGAGATGGCGGAAGCTGCTCCCTCAGTCAGGGCCGGGCCCCTTCATAAATTTTCTGCAGGGGGGCCTGGGCCGGAGTTACGCCGCTGTTGGGGGGCTGCAATTATGCCACTTGCACCCCTGACGTACATGCACAACTGGGGGGTGAGCACAGAAACGTGGGGTGTGGGCGTTAGTAGATAAGGTTGCCATCTTTTCTGGAAGAAAATACCGGCCTTCCTATATATTTATCTTTTTTCCATACATTGGGATCAGCCATCATTTTTACCAGCCAGGCCAGTAAAATACCAGCCAGGTGGTAACCCTAGTGGTAGATGGGTGCCCTTTGCCATGGGTGCTTCCGTATCAAGCCTGGCACTGCCACAGGCATATAGTAAGTATAGGTTTTTGTTGCATTCTCCGTCCACTAATGCTCAATAACGTGAGAATCTGAATGACATGCAAGTTGTAAGACAGGAAGATGGACATGCATAATTGTAGAGCAGAGACCTGAGCAGTTCTTCTAAGGGTAAATAAGGAGACAAAGTTCCAAACACATTGCAGATTGCACCTGTTTTTTGCACTATGAACCCAGCTCTGCAATTATTAAATTCCTCTTAGTTCACGTTTATAAAAGAAAGCAGCTAAGCGTACGACTTACCCGTGACACTACACTCGTGATTATCCCAGCGCCTATAATGCTTTCGAGCAAATTAGATCGCTCCCTCACCAAGGGAGACCTGGGACTTGTAGTTTATTTAGGCTCTAGAGAGCAACTAGGAGAGACCGCGTCCCTCTGGCAGCTCTAGGGTTAACATGGAGCCGTGGCGGCGTAGGGGAGGTGCTTCAGGCCAGGGCGAAGCAATCGCTCTCAGAGAAGCCGATCCTTTCCCGAGCGTGACCAGCCGGGCTCCATACTCTGCGGCTGAGCGCTCTCCTTGTCTGTCCACACTCACCGCTCCATGGCCCGCACACCATGACGGACTACGCCGAGGAGCAGCGCAATGAGCTGGAGGCTCTGGAGTCCATCTATGCCGACTCATTTATTGGTGAGCAGAGCTCGCAAACCGTTTCCTTTCATTGTGTTTGCACATCCTGAAACCGTCAAAATGATAGTAAACTACAACTCCCGGCATCCCTCGGTATTCAATGTTCGCGAGGTGTTGTTGGGTGTTGTAGTCCTGCCGGAGTTTGGTGAGACCCTGACTGATGGTTGATGTTGTAAGGGAACTCGTGGACTAGCATGAGCCTGACAGTCGGATTCTGGGCCTGGGATAGGAGAAAATTGCCCCAGTTTGTAGTGTACTGGATTGGCAATATGATGACTAAGTAGTGACATCGACAATAGTTAGAACCCTTCTGCTATTACGCTGCGCCTGTCTGTGCGGGGCTACAGGGCATTGTGGTTAAACAGCAGTTGGAGGGCCTGGGACACTTTGCTTTAATAGATCCAGTAATAATTGGCTCCAGAAGCTTATGCAGTACATAAAATAAAGGTTAGTTCAAATACCAGCTGTACCAAACGTGACTTTTCAACTTTTGTATAAGTACAATTTCCATATAGCGGCATTAGTGTACTGGGACAGAAGTTGAAGATCATTAGTACCCTGTTACATGCTTTTTGGAGAGTTTAAAGGGGTGGTTATCATTTAGGATAACTTTTAATATGTTATACAATGGCTCATTTGAAGAAACTTTTCAATTGCCTTTTGTTTTTTCTTCTTTTATAGTTTTTGAACTATATGCCTCCTTCAGATTCTTTCCAGCTTTCGAATGGGGGTCACTGACCCCATCTAAAATACACATTCTCCATCAGGCTAAATGTTTATTGTTATTGCTACTTTTTATTACCCATTTTTCTGTTCAGGCTCTCCCCTATTCATATTCCAGTCTCTAATTTAAAGCATGGTTGCTATGGTAATTTGGACCAGATTTCTGGAATTGCAGACTTGAGAGTTGTTAAATAAAAGGCTAAATCATATCAAATTAAAACCAGTTGCAGTTTCTCAGAATATCACCCTCTATAACATACTAAAGTTGATTTAAAAGAGGACTAAAGCTTAACTAACGAAGTACAATAGAAATGTTGTGCATTATGTTTCGGGTTTCTATACCAGCCCAAGGCAACCACAGCACTTTAGCAGTAAATATCTGTGTCTCCAAAGGTGCCCCAGTAGCTCCCCATCTTCCCATCAGTAGTGCCCATGTACACTAGAGTGAGAAACAAAACTTTAAGTAAAAGCCAACTTTTTCACTCTACTGAACATGCATTGGCTTGGGGCCATCGAAGAATGAAGAAGTGGAAGTATGTGAATGATCTGTTGTGCACCTACAGAAGTACCCCAGGCCGGTGCAGTTTTCTGGTAACAGGAACACCAGCCCAGGTAATCAAGTGAATAGAATCACTGCCTAAGGGTTGGCATCCTCAGTGAACTTAACTTTCCATCCCTATTAATATAATTATGGTACCATTGTTTGTGCTTCCACCTTGTCCCAGATTTTACATTTTCCCAGAATCTACACCGTTTTGACACCAGCCCCAGAAAATGTAAATTGAGGTTATTATGTATTTATATAAATTAATACAATACAATAAAAGCTGCTTTCCAGGTCCTTACTGCAGCCCCTTATTTCCAAAAGCAGCTGTGGGGTCTGCACCCTCTTGTTGCACTGTTAGGCTAATGGCACAATAGGCACAGTCTCGGCTCCTTATCGCCTTTGGAGAAGCCAGTGCACTTCCATCCTCTCTGCTGTGTCTCTACAATTAGCCATTAGCTGTGATTCAGATAAGGGATGGGTGTTCTCTGTGTTGTGAGCCAGTGGTTCTGATCCTGATTGTGCATCTAATCTCTACATCTGTAAGATTGTTGTCACGAGTATTTGTAACTTTTAGTATGATATAGAGAGTTATATTCTGTGACAATTTGACAGTGAATTTCTTTTTTTTCTTTTTTAAGATTTTTGAGTTATTTAGCTTTTTATTCATCAGCTTTCCAGTTTGCATTTCAGCAGTCTGGTTGCTAGGGTCCAAATAACCCTAGCAACAATGCATTGATTGCAATAAGAGACTGGAATATAAATAGGAGAGCGCCTGAATAGAAAGAGGAGAAATAAAAAGTAGCAATACATATGTAGCCTTACAGAGAATTTGTTTTTAAATTGAATCACTAACCCCCCATTTGATAACTGGAAAGAGTCATACAAAAAAATGATATACATAGAATTGAAGTGAAGAGAGAGGGGGAAGTGGAGAGAGCAGTTACATCTAGGAAGTGCTGAATGGAAAATGAAAGTAATTGTCTGCCCTGCCTCTATTCCTAAGGCATAGAGGAGGGGCAGACAGTATTTGATTGACAGCTGAGATTTTTAAATGAGCTTACAACAGCTATGAATGCTTTAATAAAAAATAGAAATTGGATTTCATGTTAAATTTGAAAAGGACATTTATTATACAGATTTTCGTGTCTGGGTCAACTGTAATAAAGGGGCTAGGCAAAATGTTTTTTAGCTTTTGACACAGCACCAGTGTTTCATCTAATGGTGGTAATTTCAGTTTTGCCTGTTTCTGGATTGTCAAAAGATACATTCTTCTAGCTCTTTCTGAGGAACAGACAGAGTAGTGTAAATGCATGTTCCTACAGTTGGATTCAAGTAAATATATACTTGACAATAATTTCCATTTAGAACCATATTGAGAAGAATGTTAATATGTAATCTTAACTCTTTTTCTATATTCTTTTTTGCAGTGTTATCCACAACCCCTACAAGTTTTTCCATCACTGTCACTTCAGAAGCAGGAGAGAATGAGGAAAGTATGTGTCGTTTTTATCATTCAGAGATGTTAAGGTGACTAATAGTATTATCAATATTTATACAAGTCTGTTTCTGAAATATAATTTACTCCTCTTAGACATGGGACGTTTTGGGAAAGCCTGTCTGGGAGACCTTTGGATCTATAGAAGTGTATCAGCTAGCCCCTGCTTCACATTCTCTTGAATTGTTTATTTGCTGTTTGTGACAGATACTTGTGTAGGCTGGTATTGTCCATTTATAATTTTTTCTCACAGAAATGTCTGCCAATGTCTGCCATAGGCGGTATTATTCCTTTTCTACTCAGTGGGAAGTGAATACCAGTAGAGAAGGGGGTTTTGATCTGTGGTTCTTCTTGAAAGATTTGAAATTCACTGTTCAACTGCTGGCTGCTTATGAATGTAGTGTTATAAGTTGTTTTCCTCTGCTTCCCTAGGGCAATTTGTGGAATGTGAGTAAATTAAATAGTTCAGATTCAATTCACATGGGACAGAGGCCTTGGCTCAACTTAACTCACCTCCAGCCATGAAGTTCGTTTTTTATCTGGCCTTAGGCAAAGGCAGTGGTGTAATTATGGAGGTAGCAGACCCTGTGAGGGGGTTGTAGACCACAGGTTATGCTGTATAGAAACCCCCTCTCTAGCCACCTGAAAAATCATGATGAGTGTAAATGAGTCAGGTGGATTCTTCCACTTCCTCAGCTTTATGCGGCACAGCGCCATGTGCCTCTACCTTAGGGTAAAGGCACCTAAAAACTAAAGCAGGCTCTGGGTACACCCAATACAATTTGTATGGATCATTTCACAAAGGTCAGTGGTTAAGGGGGTGGGGTTGGCAAAGTGCCACTGCTGCGGTGTGGTGAGCAGTGTTGTACCTGCCTGCAAATACCATACTGAGTTTTATTTTATTTTTTATATATAACATCCAATTTTTTAGTACTAGTTCAGGGTTTTCGGCCAAAAATCTGAAAAATTCGGGCTTTCTGGGGAAAAGGCATGAAAAAAATCGTATGATTCGGGGGAAAACCTCTGAAAAAATTGTACGATTCGGGTTTTTGCTAGTTTTTATCGAGTTTTGCCCCGATCTGATTAAATTGTTGTTTTTAAATAATAAATAAGGTCAAATCGTGGATTCTAGTTTGGTCAGACTTTTTTTATCTTAAAATAATTTCGATTTTGATTAATTACCCCATTAGCGTTCATCACTTATGCCAGAACTGTTGATAAAAGCACAAACAGTGCAAAATGTATAGGGTACAATCTAGAGAGTCTGAGAGAGCACAATATATTTTGTACCTGCTATAGATTGTACCCTATTAGAAGTCTGTTTAATCAAAGGTATAACTATAAAAGTTCCTTCTAGAACTTGTTCTTTTCAGGGAAAGAGAGTGTTCAGTTGGGAACTCTGTAGCCTAAGGAGCAATGGAACCAGCGAGGGCTGGTTTTAATATCCAAAAGAGTTTCTAGTTTTATCTTTATTGGTAAGTAGGGGTGACTGCCGTTTTCTGATGCAATTTAACAGGCATCATGTACTATATATATAATAAGATAATGTGTATCCGCCTTCAGGGACTACCCATGAATTGGAAAGCATGATATTAAGGTTATTATTAATAATAATATTAACATGGTTATAAAGTTCCAATATTCTGCTGTTCTGTTCAATAGAAGTTGTATACATAGAACATATAGATTGCATACAGGAGATAGAAAATATAAAATCATGAAGATCAGTGCATAACCACTGCTTCATTTTACAGATGTGCAAGTGACCATTAAATTCACTTATGTGGATTCTTACCCAGATGAAGCTCCTCTCTATGAAATAGTCTCTGAAGAAAACCTTGAATGTACAGATACATCGAGTTTACTATGCTTGTTGGAAGACCAGGTAATCTCCTAATCTTCTCACATAAATATATTATGTAATAAGATAATGTTTGGCTTCAATTTTAAATTTAGATTTTAGCTATTTAGCCCTGTTCACTAAAATAATGTTGAAAAAGGAGGTATAATACCCTTTTAAATCTGCATGTCTTTTTAACCAGGCAAGCCGGAAAGGCTTCTATTTTATTAGTACTTTTATAATTCCTTCAGTAATGTCCTGTTATATTTCAAGCTTGATATACATAGGCAGGTAATGTCACAGACAATTTCTGACCAAACAGGTATCTGCCAATGTGTGCTATTCTAAATAATGATAATTTTATTCTCTATCTCATGAGAAATGCGTTAGGCAATTTAATCAAGCAATGGTCATCTCAGCAAAACTATATTATAAGTTCAGGTTGTTTGGTCAATCAAAGAAAATATTTTACAATTCTTTATAACTGGGAGGGCTGTTTTGATAGATTTTTTTTTCATAAGTATTCCTTTGCAAAACAGCCATGTATGCCTAATTATTAGGGATGCACCGAATCCATTATTTTGGGTTCGGCCGAACCCCCGAATCCTTTGCGAAAGATTTGGCCGAATACCAAACTGAATCCTAATTTGCATATGCAAATTAGGGGTGGGAAGGGGAAACCATTTTTTACTTCCTTGTTTTGTGACAAAAAGTCACACGATTTCCATCCCCACCTCTAATTTGCATATGCAAATTAGTATCCGGTTCGTCCGGGCAGAAGGATTCGGCCGAACCGAATCCTGGATTCGGTGCATCGCACTAATTAATTATTATATGCATATAATTATGCATAGAAGCAAAGCTTCTTTCTGTGGTACCGGTAATATAATTTCCTAGTAACTATATAAAAATAAAGATGTGACCTCTTCTAATAGGTTTATAACCTCTAATATATAATATACTCGGCTCAGGCTCTCTCCCTTCTACTTCACTGTGTCCTTCACACCATTTGCAGCACTGTAAGTTTAAACAGTTAACCAATGGGCTATATACTGTGCATCGTTGTGAGATAACGGATCACAACTAAGCATAAATAAGTGTGAAGCCTTAGTGAAGTTGCTAAACATTTATCACATATTATATTGCAATGTACTATGTATTTTCACATTCCATATTTCAGGCTCAGGAAAACCTTGGGATGGTTATGATTTTCACTTTAGTGTCTGCAGTTCAGGATAAATTAAATGAAATAGTAGACCAAATCAAAACCAGAAGCGAAGAGGAGAAATTGAGGAAAGAAAAAGAGGCAGAAGAAGCAGAAAAGGTAATCTTTGTTATTTTGCTGCTCTAAGTTTGTGGGAGAATTTGTTACTCCAATTAATCATCTATGGTCTCTCAAGCTTCACTTTGGAAAGAGGCATACACAGGCTTACATATTTAAATGTAGCGGTATCATCCTTCTTTTTATTAAAAAAAATGTGTTATGGCCTGCTAGAAGCTACTTTTCACCAACTCAAGTTGTCCTCCTAGGGCACCATTTGCCTTTGGGTATCTCTGATTTAAAGGAGAAGGAAAGCTACAGAGGCATTTTATTGCCAATAGATTCGCTGCAATAGTGCAAGCTAGAATGCTATATTTATTCTGTAGAATGTTTTACCATTCTTGAGTAAAAAACTCTAGAAGCTCTCGGTTTGTTTAGGATAGCAGCTGCAGTATTAGCTTGGTGTGACATCACTTGCTGCCTAAATCTCTCCCTGCTCTGGGCTCAGATTAAAGCAGAGAAGGGGGGGGGAGCACACTGAGCATGCTCACACCCAGGGCAAGAAGGTTTAAGCTGAAGGCAGGAAGTCTGATACAGAAGCCCATGTGTGCACAATAGAAGGAAAGAAATGCAGTGTTTCTTTTGACAGAGGACCCAGAGCAACACTACTTTGAGGGTTTACTGGTATATTGAGGTGGACCTTTCTGATAAGGCTTACTTAGTTTTAACCTTTCCTTCGCCTTTAAGTGTATTGTATACAAATCTAACGGTCATATTTTACTAGTTATAACAAATTTGTGGTCAGCTTCTGTAACTGTATGGGGTGAATGTACATGTGAAGAGCTTTGCTGTTCATATAGTGTTAGACTTGTCAGGAACAGCAGGAGACTGGGGTAAATGTTCACTCACCCTAACATTTGTTGTCCAAGAGAAATATGTTTACAAGTAGGGATGCACTGAATCCAGTATATAGTTCGGTATTCTGCCAGGATTCGGCCAAACTGAATCCTAATTTGCATATGTAAAGTAGGGATGGTAAGGGAAATCACGTGACTTTTAACCACAAAAACAAGGAAGTAAAAAAAAAATGTTTCAACTTTTTCGTTCCCTAGCCCTAATTTGCATATGCAAATAAATTGCATATGCAAATTAGGATTCGGTTCGGTATTCGGCTGAATCTTTCATGAAGGATTCAGAGATTCAGGGATTTGGCCAAATCTCAAAATAGTGGATTAGGTGCATCCCTATTTAAAAGTTTTGAAGTGTAAATTATTTTGTGCCCTCTTCTGTGTTTGGGTTTGGAGTTAAATGATTGTAGAAATGATTTTTTGCTTATATTGTCCGTCTAAAACAGTTAATGTTACTGTTGTAATGTATTGTTTGCTTTTAAGGCAAATAGTATTGTTTGCTCTGTTTTAAAAACAGAAGTTATATAAGTGCTATACATACTTGGAAATAGTTTCTATTAAATTGAATCTCCTTGCCCACATTTCAGGTGTGGGTAAACAAGATTGTAATAGTTTGAAATGTGTCTTAACAATACACAGGCCATTACAGTTTCCAGCGTCTTATGTGTATGTTAGTGTAATATAAACATAAAAGCTAAAATTATGATGGTTACAGCACTATTAATTATATCAAGCACAGTACCTTAAAGGAGTAGTTTACCTTCAAGTTAACTTTTAGTATGTTCTAGAATGGCTAATTCTAAGCAGCTTTTCAGTTGGTTTTCATTGTATAGTTTTTTAATTGTTTTCTTTCCAGCTTTCAAATGGGGGTCACTGACCCCATCTAAAAACAAATGCTCTGTAAGGCTATTTGTTTTTGCTACTTTTTATTACTTCTGTTTCTATTCAGGTCCTCCCCTATTCATATTCTAATCTCTTATTCAAATCAATGCATGGTTGTCAGGGTAATCTGACTAACACAAGCTGTAAAATGATTAAAAGCCACAAGAATGCATGCTCGTAAATATGTTTGTCAAACTCCCAAAAACGTATCATCCCAAACCATTTCAAAAGCTGTATGAAACTGCACATAATCAAAACAATAAACTATGTCACAAAACATGTCATGTTGATACTTTCCAAATAAAGTAATTTGCAATTTAGTAGCACTGCTGGGTTGTGTCCTGCTTTCTTTATTTTGAAGGTATACCTGCACAGGGTACCTATCTACACGGATTCAGAAACCAAAGCTGAATTTTAGCAAGAAATTCCATTTTACGTAGTTAGATCGGATTGAAAAAGAACAAAGTCCATATGAAACCCAGCATCCATATATACACACACTGACCCCTCCATACACTCACATATATTATATTCATACACTAACTATAGATTTTAGTATCAATAGCCTTGGATATTCTGTCTGTCCAAGAAATCATCCAAGCCACTCTTAAAAGCATTAACAGAATCAGCCATCACAACATCACCCGGCAGGGCATTCCCCAACCGCACTGTAAAGAACCACCTACGTTGCTTCAAATGAAAGTTCTTTTCCTCTAGTCTGAAGGGGTGGCCTCTGGTACGGTGATCCACTTTATGGGTAAAAAGGTCCCCTGCTATTTGTCTATAATGTCCTCTAATGTACATGTAAAGTATAATCATATCCCCTCGCAAGCGCCTTTTTTTCAGAGAAAACAACCCCAGCCTTGACAGTCTACCCGAATAATTTAAGTCTTCCATCCCTCTAAACAGTTTAGTTGCATGTCACTATCCCTTTTAAAGGGGTCGTTCACCTTCCAAACACTTTTTTCAATTAAGCTGTTTATATAGATTGTTCCACAGAAATAAAGACTTTTTTTTCAATTTCTTTCCATTATTTATTTTTTACCTTTTTTGAAAAATCTAGGTTTAAAGTTGAATGTTCGTGTCTCTGGTGTTTGAGTCTGGCAGCTCAGTAATTCAGGTTCAGACTCTAACTGTTACAATTTTGCAACATTGAGTTAATAAACTACTCTTTAAGGTCTGGAGCCCAAAACTGCACTGCATACTCCAGATGAGGCCTAGTTACCAGGGACCTATGAAGAGGCATAATTATGTTTTCATCCCTTGAGTTAATGCCCTTTTTATGCAAGACAGAACTTTATTTGCTTTAGTGGCCACAGAATGACACTGCCCAGAATTAGACAACTTGTTTTCTACAAAAAACCCTAGATCCTTCACAGTTAAGGAAACTCCCATCACACTGCCATTTAGTGTATAACTTGCACTTATATTATTTTTGCCAAAGTGCATAACCTTGCATTTATCAACATTGAACCTCATTTTCCAGTTTGCTGCCCAGTTTTCCAATTTAGTCAAATAATTCTGCAAAGTGGCAGCATCCTGCATGGAACCTATAGTTCTGCACAATTTAGTATCATCTGCAAAAATAGAAACAGTACTTTCAATGCCCACCTCCAGGTCATTAATAAACAAGTTGAAAAGCAAGGGACCTAGTACAGAGCCCTGCGGTACAACACTGGTCCAATTAGAAAATGTTCCATTTATCACCACTCTTTGTAGTCTATCTTTTAGCCAGTTCTCTTTTCAGGTACAAATACCATGTTCCAGGCCAACATTCTTTAATTTAACCAGTAACCTTCTGTGTTGCACTTTATCAAATGCTTTACCATTTGCTTGCGTTTAAAATGTTCATTGTTTTCTTGGTGAACTTGAGAAAAAATCCTCCTGCTAACTTTATGTAACATACCAGTTACAGGTTTGCTTTCACGGAACTCCTGTCACAATTGAAAACTTTCTAAGCTGGAAGGCCAAGTTTGATGTCGAGATGGCCGAAATAAAAAAGAAAAAGCAGAAGGAAGAAGAACAATCAGGAAAAAGTAAACTGACTGGTAAGGATCTGCCACTAGTGCTGTGCATGTAGGATTGGGAATAGCTGAAACAAATGTGTGTCATAAGAAATGTATAAAGTTAGCATTGTATAATCGTGCAGCCCTGTATAGCACAACATGAGTAGTTGCAGTTAGGTTCCCAGAATTACATCTGGTGCTACCATAATTAAAGGATTGGACATATATTTTGTCACCGTGGGGGCTGAAAGCATTGTCAGGCATTAACAAGTTCATTGCATTCGCTGTGCTGCATCTTATTCTCACATCTACACGTGTCGGGAAATTTACATATTCCCCACGTTTACATTTACCTATTATTAATATGGATCAGGATTTTGTTTTTGCATAAAGAACTGTTCTGCATGCAAAATATCTTTATCAAGTTTGAGTCACACTGATATTTTTTTATCTAGGAAAGCAGCTATTTGAAAGAGATCATAATCTGGATACATCAGATATCAAATTTCTGGAAGAAGGTAAAATGTTTTGGCTGTTGTCTTTATGTTGCAAACATATATTGTCCTCAGGTAGTGTGTGTGCATGTGTATGTATATATGTTAAATATCACAGACTAGCCTCAATTAAGATCAAATTCACATAAAACATTTCCTTAGCTGCGTGCACCTTTTCAGTTATATTTGTGAGAGGGGTAATTTGAGGTTAGTGATTTTGAGTATCCTGATGGCCCAGAATTTTGTAGCACTGTAGCTGGTGGACAAACAGTTCTAAATTATCCCTCTGTTAAATATGAAATAGAATGCACCCTGTGCAGGTGATTATTTCTTGGGTGTACATATTATTCCATTGTGCATATTATTCCATTGTGCACTGTATATTATATTTGTCACTTACCCCCGCATGTAATAAAAGGCATTAACTTTACCAGGTGCAGTAGCCCATAGCAACCAATCAGCAGGTAACCGTTACTGGTAACCTGTTTAAAGGAGAAGGAAATTCCCTGGGCGCAAAAACCCTCCCCCTTCCCTGTGTTGCCCCCCCTCCCTCCTCCCCCCTGGCCTACCTGTCCCCCCGGGCAAATGCCCCTAACTTGTTACCCCTCTGCGCAGGTCCTGTCCACAGAGTTCACAGGCGCCATCTTCTCCCAAGCGGTATTCTTCCTGCATTGACTGGTGTTTTTGGCGCATGCACAGTAGGAGCATTTACCGGTATGGATCTACTGCGCTTGCGCCAAAAGTCACAAAGTTTTCCGATTTCACTTTGTGACATTCGGCGCATGCGCAGTAGATCCGTACCAGTAAATGCTCCTACTGTGCATGCGCCAGAAGATGCCGATTAATCCAGGAAGAAGACCGCTTGGGAGAAGATGGCGCCTGTGAACTCCATGGACAGGACCTGCGCAGAGAGGTGAGTAACAAGTTAGGGGCATCTGCCCGGGGGGACAGGTAGGCCAGGGTGGAGGAGGGAGCAACACACAGGTAGGCCAGGGTGGAGGAGGGAGCAACACAGGGGGTTTCCTTCTCCTTTAAAAGCAAACATTTTATTGGTTGCGAAGGGTTACTTCTACTGGGCAATTTTAGTTCCTTTTATTACATATGGAGGTATGATTCTTGTTTGGTTGCATTACTCCTTACTAACAAGAAAGCAAAATAAAACATTATTTACTAGATAATAATGAAATACAGAAAATTGCTTCTGTTTTCATGTTACTTTAACTCTGTTACTGTGCTGACTTTTCAGATGGTATTCAATAAAGCTGTCTCGTTTCTTTTTTTACAGCTGGGAATAGTGTTGAAGTGGATGAATCTTTATTCCAAGAACTGGATGATTTAGAGCTGGATGATGAGGATGACGATCCAGATTATAATCCAATCGATATAGAAAGCGACTAAATGTCTTGGAACCAGCACATATAGTAAAGCAGTCACAGTATCTGTGGCTTAGTTAAGCAAGCATTTACAGCTATTTTTTTTTTCAAGTCATAATTTTAATTTTCAGGAGAATATTCTTCTGATGTCTCTCATGGTTGACACTTAATAAAATGACTTAAAACAAAACTGTTTTTGAAAAACCTTTGCTCTGTGGTTTCCATTTTATACACATACTGAAATATCTTCTGAAATTACAGGCCATGTTTATCAGTTGGGCCAATTATTTCTGTGAGTTATGATTTCCAAAATGAAAAATCACAACCTTTTTAGTTTATATTTTTTATCCAATTAAAAAAATTAGAATAGTGCATTTGCAAAGATTCACATTTTCAAAAATTAGATTATGATTGTTCTTTTAAGGTTAATCAAAAGTTGGGTGATTTAGCAATTGGCTTTTTAATTAACATACAATTTATATACAGATACTGGACCAATAATGATTATAAAACATGTAAAGGCTCATTTACAAACATAGGGGGAATCTATTAAAAGTCCCTATCGGAAAATCTATTCACAATGAGAACAAATTTTGCTTTGTGCGAATTTAATATAGCTTTTGCGAACCTGGAAACTGTTTAGCAACCACTTCCAACAGTGGAAGAACATTTGTGAATTTTATAGTTTGCACTAATGCGCAGTCAATGTAATAAAACTTCTTACTGAAAAAGTCGTTATGTTTGCTCCAATAAATGACGGCACCTTCAAGCACTTCCTTCAAGCACTTCCTTCAAGCACTTCCTTCAAGCACTTCCTTCAAGCACTTCCTTCAAGCACTTCCTTCAAGCACTTCTTAAGAGTGCGCAATTAAAATTTACAATGTGCAATTAAAATTCGAATGTAATAACAGTTTAAGGAATATTACATTGCGAGATGTGGATTTTTATTCTTATTGGTGCGACTTTTATTACATTACCCCAATAGTATATTAACAGATTCAAATCTGCATGTTTTTTCCACTCGCAGTGAAGCACATTAAGTTGTATTGATGCACCAATGAATGCGTTTAAGTTATTGCATTTTGAGAGTGGAGATGGTATCCCTTTTAGCCGCATTTATGGCATTAGAGAGCAATTTGTTGGTGCAAGTTAGTTAGTTATTAAATTAGTCTGCTAGTGGAACCTTGGAACTACCGCTTTATCAGAATGGTGGCAATTTCAGGGTTCCCTAGAGTCAGTGGTGCTCATTTTTAAACACTTGGCAAATCTTGGCAGTAGTCCATGGAAACCAATCAGATTTTAGCTTTTTTAGTCCGCTGCAGGTAGAAATTGCTTATTGGTTGCTATGGGTTCCTGCACAGGTGCAAATTTGCCCAGTGTTTAGAAATGAGCCCCAAACTGTCATTGTGAACTATTCATTGTGCAGGCTGGTTGGGAACATTGGCATTCACTGCTAGTAGCATCTATAGGAACAAGTAACTTTTATGAATGCGTCAATGCTTGCAAAAGTTTGCATCCATTTTAGTGCGTAGCAAATGCAGTTGTGTTTGTAAAGTAGCACTGTAGTGTGTAGAGTAAAGACACACTTCAACCCAACAGTACTGGTGGTTTGAGCACAAGAACTGTAATACAGTCAAGGGCATATGGAATGGGATGTTTTTGACTCTTCTCTTTTGCATATATTATGGTACATGAGAAAATGCCCAAGTTAGAAAATGTAGAATTACCATGGGTTTTGTACTGTTGAAAGCAAATGGAAGTGCTGCAATTAAGCACTGATTCCTTCAGAATGATGCCCAGTACATTTCAGGATCTGGAGCAATTGCTATTGTTTGCTGTCAGTAGCAAATGTCACACTCCAATCTAAAATGCTTGGCTCACCACTAGCAGCTACCCAAATTCCTTGCATATAATATTAATGCGCTGTGTTAGGGTTTGCTAGATTTCCTATTCTGTTCATTTTGTAAGTGGAAAGAGTGATAATTAGAGTTGAACAACATATTAGCAAATGTACTGTTACTTTTTCTTTTACCAACTTGGGAAAAGGAGCTTGTAAGCACCTTTTGTATCCAACTAGGATTCTTTCAGTTCTTAGAGGAATTTTTGTCAAATCTTCCTTGCAGATCACTTCTATATCTTAGATCTGGGCTGCATGTGTCTATGTTGCCTATAGGAAAATGGCTATTACGTTGTTTGCTCCCATAGGAAAATTGTTTCCTCCACTGGAGGCTAATAAACCCTGAACTCCGGTTAGAAGAAATAATACTATTTGAAAGCTCCGATTTATGGAAAGGCTGTCTCCTATAGACTCCATTTTATCCAAATTTTAAAGAAATGTTTTTTTTCTCTTTGTAATAATAAAATAATAATTTGTACATGATCCAAACTAAGATCTAATCAATCCTTATTGGAAGAAGAACCAGCCTATTGGGTTTATATCAGTTTTACATGATTTTCTAGTAGACTTTAGGTATAAGGATCCAAAATACAGAAAGATCTGTTATCTGGAAAGCCCCCCAGGTCCCGAGAATTCTGGATAACCGGTGCCATACCTGTAGTATGACTTATTCTGTCGACACCAGAAGAGAAAATAGTTCAGCTGGTCCTTGCTTGCAGTCTGTAAGCTTTTGTGAGTAGGGCCCTCTAATCCCATTTTTTTTTTTTACTCTGTAACCCATGTTATAATATCTATCTATTATAAATTAATGTAAAGCGCTGCATAATATTCTGGTACTATATAAATAAATGATTAGGAGGCAAGACCAGCAGCTACTAGAACCAATGTGCTTTCTCAAAATCATACAGTCGTTGGCAAGTGAGATACATTTACAGGCCAAAGTTATATTGGAGCTTTAATTGCTTGGATAAGATATTTTCTCGGTCAGAGGAGTCCAGCATTGATGGATGTGGGAGCATACTTTTAGTAAAGTTATCACAGCACTGTCTGCCAGCTCAAGCATTGCAATGCCATGTACACAACCATGTCATTGCTTTACACCATGAGAAAAGTGCTGGTTTTAACCAAATAAAATCAACTTCCCAAAACATTTGCTTGTTACAAAGACGATCATTGGAAATAGCCAGAACTAGGATCTAATAGAGTTATAGTTGGGCAATTATGGGCTGCTGGAAACGGCTTGTCACTGGCAGTGTAAAGAATGCCAAAACCAACCAACCAACCAACCATTTTTAAAGGCATGGGACCACTTTAGTTGAAGGGGCGGGTAGGGGGGTGCTACAAGCCACTTGGAAGCAGCGCCTGCTCCTGGCTACAAGACAAAAATTACAAGAGGGGGGGTAGTGGGAGCACTCCATTCCCATATGGTGCATTCAAAAATTAGATTTTTACTAGCAGCCAGGATTTAGAATACATCATTCTGTCAATGTGTGACAAAATGTGTCCATGCCCTGTTTTAGGACCTACATTCTGCTGTGCTAAAATTTTGCAGACACAGATGGATGACTGTAGCACAAAATGAGAAATTTGATATGATTTATCATGAAAAGATAAAAGATGTACGGATGTACCCATCAATTTTATTTGGAATATCAATGAGGAAAAATTAATTCAAGCTTATCATCCTATCAAACAAGTTCTGAGACTTTTAAAAATATCTCTGTTTCAAGTGATTCAAGCTATAAATTAGTAGACGTTGTTCTGACTACATTCACTAAAGCATTAACATTGCTAGGGATATTTCAGATACATCTAAATCCAACTCATCCTCTACATCAGTGCTATCCAACTGGCAGCCCGTGGACCGCATATGGCCCTCGACCCCCCCCCTTGTGTGGCCCCCATTTGAAAGTCTGCCTGCTGTGATTGCTTCCCTTGTTTAAACTTTAAAAGGTATCAGTACTGAGATTAACTGGCCCCTGCATTGTTTACATCTCAAATTCAAATAGTAAACTCCTGCATTGTTCACACCTGTAACACCTTTATTGTTTACACCCCTAAAGCCCTAATCATGTGCTTGAGGGGAGGAGGAGGCATATAGATGTAGGGACTACTAGGATTTAATATTCTCCTATAGCTTTAAATCCCTACCCTTCCTTCTTTCCCATAGTTGCTGGGCAAAAGTCAATTTATCTAGTTATATTTACATAACCAGTGTTATTTGCCAAGAGGTGTAATGACCACTTCCTACCACACTTCAATATAGTGCTGGGAAAGGGGTGGATCTTCCTCTTTGACTGATGGTGTCCTGATCGACTGGTTGTTCCAATTGAGCCTGGGTACACCTTTAGTGATTAAGTTGGGGACCAGGGAACCCCATGAAAGAGGTTTAGCTAGAACAGGATCGTTCTGTAATAGACTCTGTAGGAGAGTAAGATAGAGAGCTTTTATAGAAAGAGCAGTTGTGTGCTCCATCGAGGATCTGTAGCAGGGAGTAGCTTCTCAAAAGGCTCCTATATTGCCTTTAGTGCAGGAACCACAGTGGATAGGACGTCAGGCTAGACTTCTTCTCCCTGACCATTCCACTGGGTGGGATCTGGACCACTTTGAGGTACTGTATATCTGCCTGAGGGAATTGATGTACTCTGACTACAATGCCTTATGGGAGTCACCTCCTTCATGCTGTGTCATCTACCTGTTCTATCCTCATCTGATGTTACATCTGCTAATACCTCAACCTATGTTAGTAAACCTGTGTTCATTGTCTTGGACTAATAAATCATCCTTTTTGTTTTACTATAAGAACTTCCTGGCGTCCAATCATTCCTATTTTTGCTATACAGTAGCCTGAGTGTTGTAGTTCTACTACACCTTTATGGGAATCTTCCACTTAGTGAAGGCCCTGATCCTGAAGTGTGAGTCGCAATGTAACCCACATTAACTACTTGTGGTCTGGATAGCCCAGATTAGCGTTACATAGATTTGAGGGTATGTTTTAATATGACATATTTTTCACGAGTGATATCCCTGCAATGAGCACCAACTATTTGACTATGAATATTCTCATTTATTCAGGTCACAGTATATCTAGTATAAGTAATTTTAGAGCAACTGGACTTGCTGAGTAATCGTTGAAGACATTTCACTAGTCCTCGGCATATAAACTCTTCCACTAATCCAATCACAATGGCACATTGTAACTCTTCAGAGAGGAGACACCTGAAACTCACTGTGGGGTTACTGTGATAGGCTACTCGGATAAGTAGTGAAATGTCATCAATGATTACTCAGCAAGTCCACTTGCTCTAGAATTACTTATACTAGATACACCAACTATTTGTTTTTTTGGTGTGCTACCACCATTAATGTGGACACGGTCTTGAAAGTTCTTGTGGTAATATGGGTGTGTTACAGGGAGTGGTTTTAACACTGGCTTCCATTACCAACCCTCCATGTAGGCCAGAAAAATTCCAGCCCTTGGTACCATAGAAGTTGGACATTTACACCAATTGCCCTGCTGAAATCTTCTCCTTTAAGGAATTGCAACACCAAAAAAATGAAAGTGTTTTAAAGGAAAGACAATACAATATAATTGGTGCCCCGCACTGGCAAAACTTGAAAAATCAACTATAGCTTCTATAAACAAGCTGCTGTGTACCCATGGGTAAATAGATAAGCTGTGAAAAAGAAATGTTTGAAATAACATTTAATGTATAAGGCTGGAATGACTGGCTGTCTAACATAATAGCATAGAACACTACTTCCTGTTTTTCAGCTCTCTAACTCTTATTCAGTCAGCAACATTAAGGGGGGGGGGGCACATGGGACATAACTGTTCAGTGAGTTTGCTATTGATCCTTAGCTCAGCTATAAAAGTTATGACCCATGTGGGCCCACTCAAGTCACTTAAGGGGAAATAAACCCTAAAAAAGAAATTAGTTAGAAATGCTATATTTTATATACTGGAAGTATTGAACTAGCCTAGGGGTTCAGCATCTATATAGTAGTAATGATGCAGAACTTCACATGAGTTTCCCATTGTGGATTTTGTTAGAGGAGTGTCTGCGAAACTCAGAATATCAGTGTGCTCTGAGCAGCTGATGAGAAACTAAGCTGCCCAGAGCACACTAAAAAAATAAGGTTTGCCTGTTATATAACCTGATGCTATAGGACAGGGAGGGGTACACCAGCGTTGGTGGGGTGGGGATTTACAAAAAGTGGTGTCATTAACTTTATTTCCCAGTTTACACCACTTTTGTGAATACTCCCCCTTGGTACAGACTTGCTGAGGAAAATCTATTTAGTTATAGATGCTACAGCTGTTAATTTGGAGTTACTGAGAGAAAAGCCACTGAAGGAGTGTTAGCTGCTGAAAAACGTGTACCCAACATGTTGTAGTGATAAAACACTAGCACTGCTTCAGCGGCTTTTCTCTCAGTAACTCCAAATTAATTGCCTATAATGTTGCACCTGAGGTGGGGGTGTAGACCGAGATTGAGAGGCTATTAAGTATCCCCAGAAGCGCAGTCATCTTTATGGAGTGGTATGTGTATAGGAATAAGCACATTAGAATGCCACTATTTTTACCTTCTTTTGCTTTATTTTCATTCCTGTCATCTCTGCATCAAAATGGCTTTCCTGCTTAGAACATTTTGAATTGTGACAGGAATTCTATGAAAGCAGACCTGTAAATGTTCGACAATTGCCCGCCTCTTGGTAAATCATATATAAGTTGGTCATATGGACAAACTACACACAGGAGCAATGGCATCAGCTATTAGTTATTTTAAGGAATTGGTGGCTTAGTAGATGTCACTGGATGCCAGTTCCACCTGTTTCAGAGGATTCAGACACCACACACATACACTGTACACATGTGGCAAGGACTCTTAGGTACCGTGCTGTGGTGCTGTAAGATACCAGCATGATTCTTGTTGTTACACCGCAAAAAAAACAACCATCCATTTAGCTTACAAATTGTTGGGAAACACAAAAAGATTTTCAATCTCTCCGTTAAAAGCCGCATTAATCAGCGGTAGGGGAGGATCTAGCCATTTGATTAAAACCAAAGCCAAGTTCAGGAGACATTGTTCCCAAGGATTACTTCTTTTACACTGACCAGAGGTAAACAGTTAGGGACCACCGTATGGGGTTTACCTTGATGTGGTATGGTGGCTTACCAATTTTATGATCATAACATTGTAACTAAAAACCCTTGTTTTTAATCACACATGCACTTTCATATGTACTGAATTACTTGTGAGACAGGGGACCAGGGAATGTGCATTGATTAATGTCAGTTGCACTTCCATTTTATTTAAATGTATTTTTAAGCCTGGAGTGCTCCCACTACCCCCCCCTTGTATTTTTTTGGACTACGTTTAAACCCTGTGATAGCTGCCAAAGTTTAGTTAGACCCTCCCCGTGTTTCAGCAATGTCATGTTTTGAGATTGTTTTGTATTCTTATGTCTTGGGTGGGTTTCATCTTGTAAATAACAATATGTCCATAAACTTCTGCATCTGACAGTGGGCCATCTAAACACCAAGAAGAGGCCTCAATCAGATTCATAAACGCCCGGGTGATAGAATTGCCACCTATATTTTGTTTTACTAGTGTGGTATGTCCAGTGTTGACAGAGAAAATGCTGGCAATAACACACTGGTTAAATTACTGGCCAGGTACCACCTACTTGCAAGGTACTCTGATTGTTCCTAATAACAATCAGTCTATGTCATTACAATATGTACAATCTATATAGTTTCCTCTAGTGATTAACCTTGATCATCAGATTTATATTAATTCTAATGTGTTTTTGTGGGTAACCAATTACACCTAAAGTATGGATGACTGAAACTTTTTTTTGAAATTTTTCTGTGAACAATACAGATTAAACCCAAATGTATAATTTAACAAAATGAAAGCAAATTTAATTCCAAGCAACTTTTCTTATAATACCAATATTGTCCCATGAGATGGCAACACCAGATCTGAAAATAAAGCAAATGGGCAGAAGCAAACCTCAGGGGTTTTATAGGATGATAAAAGTTGCCCTAAAAAAATTTCCCCCACCAAAAGTGTGGTAACAGTATGTAAGCACTTAGATGTAGTGTGCCCACATAAATAGAAGTTGCCCATCTGACCAAGGCACACTGGAGTACTGAGAGTTGTAACACACTCTATTTTATTTAACTTTTGTACAGGCATCCAAATTCAGGTCAGTCACATTTTTTACACAGGGTGAAGACAGGCCAGTAGCCGGTTACCCCAACACAGGGAAGCATTAAAATCCACTGTTGGTACACATCCAAACCGAATTGTTCACTTCAGGAGTTATAGTTACACACACTGCCCTTCCTTCTGTTCATTGACACACACCATTTCACAGGGCTTAACCCAATGGTACCAGCTTTGCCAGGTGCTTTCTTCTTGGTCTCTCTGGACAACTTCTTGGGCATTAGCTTTAAGAACACCAGGGTCCTTCTTATACCCTCAACTCTCTACTTGGGCCCTACCTTGCAGAGTACCCACTGAAGTACTAACCCCTTCTAATGCCTGGGTGGGGCACAGCCCATGCTAGCTGTTCCCTCACTGCCTCTCACACCTAGAATGAGCCTATGACAAAAACTAGTCATGTCCTAGCTACTGTGATAGCTTCTCCCACTACTTCCATAGGTGTTCCCTTTCACTATTTATATATATTTACATTGCATTCACATCTAAATGACATAAATCGTACTCCCATTAAGTTAAACTCCTAGTGTGGTTATATGTGTTCAATGGACAATAAATGCACAGCAACGTTCAGGTTTACTGAGCCTGTATTACTGTCATGTCTCCAGCACAAGCTGTCATCTTGCTGCTACATTTCATTACTCGCCTGACGAACTCCCTCTGCTGGACACTTGCTGTAACTGCGCAAGGCCACTTCCTGTATTTGTTCTGCACCTCCACATGGCTTATGGCAGAACTGCATTTGGAATAATCACCTACACAGCTGCCAGCACCCCCAGAGACATTGCTGCATAGACTTTTCATGCCAGCTAGCATTTTGATGTTGCATTTATATGCATATATGTTTATATTGCACTGTTCATTGCAATCTATTTATCCTATTTTCTGTTATTTGTTACAGTTTCACCTATTCCCCTTTGCTATCCAGTAAAATCTACAGACTTCAGTTCACAGTCTCTTTTTGGAGTGTGGGGAGGTTTAGCTGTATGTCGAACTACACACTGCCCCAGGATAATACGTAGGGAGGACAGAATAATTACAAAACGGGCTGTTTCCACAGGATACCATTTCATTTTTTATTCAAGTGATACTTGGGCACCTCCATTTTCAAATTGTAACCACTGATTTCACTCTGGAATTTGATCAGGGCTTTGACTATGTCATTCAAGACAAGCATCGTTTTGTCATCATCCTGTTCCAAAATTCTTTCCAATAAGATCCTTTTCTGCTATTTAATGCTCTTCTCTCCCCTTATCTGCAGTGATGCACTGAATCCATAATAGTAGATTTTTTTGAATATCAAATCACCCTCAAAAGTTTGACTGAATAACGAAATATACATTGTAACTTGAATATTTAAATTTGGAAAAATACTGTTAATCCATTTGGCATTACCACCAGTGAAAAGAAATGATTCTGGCATAAATGTGCCCAGAGCTTGAAAGTCACATGAGGAGTGAGCCTGTAGGATATGGTAAAATTCAGCCAAATGTGAATCCTTCAAAAACGAGGATTTGTTGGGCCTTATAATCATTTAGTAGATGTGTCCATATTAGGGACACATCCTTAATGCGTACATCTAATAAAACACAGCTATGAAACTACTTTGTGGTGCCTTCTCATAATAAGTCTTGTATGCTTTTAGAAAGAATTTGTTGTTGTCAGAATTAAAAAGCTGAACAGCTTAATACTCTTATTCTTAAACACCCATATCCAAAATGCTCAAAATTACAGAAAGACCATGTCAATTTTAAGCAAATAATTCCAATTTTTAAAAATGTTTTTCTCTGACAATAAACGGTACCAAATACATGCTGCACAAATCCATATTGTCGGGTTCGTTTAATATTTATTTAACATAATGTTTATTTAATGTTTACATTTTTAGTAGACAAATTATGCAAAAAGCTGTATCATAAAAACACCCACAGCACATTCCTTACCCACTAGAACAGGCATTGACCACATTAATGTTTGCATAGGAAAATGCATTTACTTGTATTCATAAAGAATACTATTTTCTTTCAAATAACAGAAGCCTATTCTTGCTTTAAAGTAAAAATGACTGATGCTCAACCACACATTTGAGCATTTTTAATGCACAGACTGCCCTAGGCTGTAGCCTTGGGACCCAGGGGCCCATCTAGCTCTTTTAAAATTATTATTATTTTTCTTTTAATAGTTATTTTTATTTACACTGCTGGGTGTGGTCGGGCGCACCTGCTGGGAGAACAAGACAGGCACAGATCTTGTATCATCACTGGCACATGTTGAACCAAACCCGGCATAAAGATTTTGGGTGCAAAAGTGCCTAAATCTGCATGTATCCCCAGCTGTAGCCTAGAAGAATTGGGGGCCTTTGTGGATGTAGCTTAGGGGCCCCACATGTCGTAAATCCACCAGGGATTTTGAGTGTCCCCGAGGAACTCTTTCATGGTGAAATTTGCATTGGGCACTGACAACTTGGACTTATGGACTCAAGTGCACTTTTATCATTATCATTATAGTGGTGAGAATTACCTAATGGGTTGATGTTCAGCCTGATCAATTAATTAAACTTATGCTGTTAGGAGTGGGAACAATATTTTTGTGGTTATTACATACTAAACAGATGGATTTTCCTGGACCAGTAACATAACTAAAGGTGGCAGACCCTGGCGCGGGACGTGCAGCCGGGCCCCCCTCCTTACGCCATTTTCTGCCGCCGGAGTTAGTGGCGCGAGCTGCCGGGGGATCCTGAGGAGGTGCAGCCCTGGCCCAATCACTCCACCTGTAGTTACAGCACTGTCCTGGACCACTTGACTGTATATACAGTAATTGTTTTGAATTTGTAGAATTGGATGTGCCCTTCACTGTACACATTTAAACATTAGCTGGTTTATGGTGTGTATAGGATAGTCTTGGTCATATCCAATGAGTACCCAGGTACTTATGAGTATGCAATGATAGTCTAGTTCTGTGGTGACACCTGACCTATTATTGAATCCATTATATGCCAGGTGTGTGTCTTATTTTAATGTGTGTGTGCACCTTGTCTACACTAACCATACTTAAAACTGACATATGCTCACCCAGGTCTCCAAAGTTGGTATCTTAAACTCAATTACAAATGCAAGAGGAATATGCAATAAAAATAATCCCTACTAAAATTAGGTGAGTGAACTCATTGTTATCTACTCTAAACTGTACTCAGACTTTTAAAAAGTGTATATATCACCGTATAAGGGGCAGATTTATCAAGGGTCGAAGTGAAAATTAAAAATATAAAAATTTGCATTTCGAGCAAATTTTTGTGTACTTCAACTAGGGAATAGTCCAAATTTGATTTGAATTAAAAAATGTGAATATCAAAATTTATAATGTACTGTCTCTTTAAAAATTTGACTTAGACCATTCGACATCTACAACCTGCAGTATTGCTGTTTTAGCCTATGGGGGACCTCCTAGAATCCATTTGGAGTCAATTGGTGGTTTTATAAAAAACTTCGAATCGAATTCGATCGAATGTGCTACTACTTCGATTTGTACTTCGGATCTAATTCAAACGAATACGGTGTATCCACCCGCAGAAGAAAACTTTGAATAGGAACTTGTTATAGGAAAAGGTACCTATCGCTAAACACTAATAAACAAGATGGTGTTGTACTTATTTGTGCGTGTAAGAAATGTGAACATAATCAAAACAGACGTGGAGACAGTTTCCTTCAACATTATGTATGAGGTGGTATTGGGTTATTCAGCTGCAAATTTGCTAGGGCAGATAAATAAGCCCCACTTTGAGAGGAGAATATGCAGGTAGAAACAAAACATGGGTAGGATGGGACTTTGTAGGTCAAGTGCTCCCTCTAACGTCTATTTTTGAGTGCTTTATTTTGTGCCATAACCCCCAAAGCGCTAGGCAAGGGAAAATATTTTTGACCACACCCATTCCATGGCCACAGACGTTTAATACTATACCCGTTTTACACACTTTGATTTGGCAGGTTACAGCAAAACATTTTTGCTGGTGTAACGGTTGTGCATTAGGTTATTTTAATAATAAATAGTTTTGCTAATAAAGGTGAAATTCCCCCTTAAAGGGGTGGTTCACCTTCAAACAACTAGTTGTTTTCAGATAGATCACCAGAAATAATGACTTTTTCAAATGTGTGATTGTTTTTCTAACATTGAAGTGTCACGTGTCTATTTTCACCTTCTGAAGCAACCCTGGGAGGGGGGTCGCCAACCCCATAAAATGTTCTAAATGGATACATTTAGTTGATACATATCTTATCTTTGTCCCTGCTGAGCAGAATCCCAGAGTTTCATTACAGGCAGTTGTTAGAATTGATACAATAATAATCCAGAGATGCTGCTGAAAAATGTATCAACTAAATGTTGCAAAGATGTAACAGTTCAGAGTTTGCACCTGAATTACTGAGCTGCCAGACTGAAACACCAGAGACATGGATATTATTATTATTAACATGTATTTATATAGCGCCAACATATTGCGTAGCACTGGATATTCAACTTTAAACTTAGATTTTGGAGAAAAAGTAAAAATTAAATAATGGAAAGTAATTGAAAAAAGTCTTTATTTCTGGGGAACAATCTTAAAACTACTGAATTGAAAAAAGTCTTTGGAAGGTGAACAACCCCTTTAAGCAAGAAATATATTTCTTCTATTTAATCTATTTTCTCTGTATCATAATTACTGTCATGGTGTTCCCCTTTGCTGAACAATAAGATTTTATAGTGGCAGTTCTTTTCATATGAAGGCATAATAGTCATATGAAGGCATAATAGTCATGTAATGTTTACAATGAATTTTTAGTTCATTACATTGAAGTGTGTACAGTATTTATATCTTTAAACTGTTGTAATCTGCAGATCTTATTTGTTGAAAAACCTGTCACTTTTTTCATCTTGATTGGCTACCCCCATATCTACATAGCTGCTGACATATATAAACTATAGTAGTCACAATGGATGGTTTGTTATTTGTGGCATCACAATGGATGTTATGTTAAGTGTGACTCACAATGGAAGCTTGCTAAAGGCAGGAAGTCATTCAGCTCTTTTTCTCATTTCCATTTAGACTTACCTTGGAGGCAGACAGCAAAAAAACTTTTACTATTAACCTTCAAGGGTAGTTTTTTGGAATTAATTTTTTATTTAACATGGAGAGAAGAACAATTTGCTATTTTATACTACTGATCTTATTAACAAAACTATGTAGAAGCACAGGTATGATATATGATATTTTTTACTATATATATATATATATATATATATATATATATATATATACACTTATATGGCTGTATATGCACTCACAAATACAATATTCTGCTTTTTTCACTGAAATCCCGGTGCTGGTCTTTTTGAATGCTATATATATATATATGCATATATATAAAAAAAAATATATATATATATATATATACTATAACAAACAAGGGAAAGTTGTGCTCATCACTATTTTTTTTCCTTGTTTGTTATATATATATATCTATATATATATATATCTATATATATATATATATATATATATATATATATATATATATAATGTTTTTAAACCATAATTCATAAATATAACATAAAGCTGCTGATAAGTAATAGTATAATAGTATACATTTTTTAAAAATTGATGCTACTATTAGTTGTGCAATCACCCATTTGTAACTTGTAGTCTAATACCCAAAGGTGTACTATAAAGTATTAATTGATTTTTATTTTCCAATTCAGCTAAAAATGAAGATGAGAAGGAGAAAACCAGCACTGAAGCCAGCACATACATAGAGAGTAGGTTTTATAAACTGTTTCTTCATTTAATTTGAGATTATTTTTTTTTTTTTTAGTAAGTCTTTATTTTCAATTTCAAAGAAAATTGAGGGGTACAGAAGGAAAAAGGGAAGGGGAACGAGTAATAAAATACAGTTATGTTTTTCAGATATATATATACAATAACATAGTACATTTCCACACATAGTATAACTAAGTCCCAACTATTATCATTAGGATCACTTTAATACATAGGATCTACCTTTGTTTAGTACTAAGTTATCGTATTTTATTTTATAGAGGGGGTGGGAGATGAACA